>NC_058405.1:101504971-101665977 GCF_002201575.2 Neomonachus schauinslandi | reverse complement strand
GTTAAAAAAAAAAAAAAAGAAGATCGTAGGAAGGGAAAAATGAAGGGGGGGAAATCGGGGTGGGAGACGAACCATGAGAGACTATGGACTCTGAGAAACAAACTGAGGGTTCTAGAGGGGAGGGGGGTGGGGGGATGGGTTAGCCTGGTGATGGGTATTAAAGAGGGCACATATTGAACGGAGCACTGGGTGTTATGCACAAATAATGAATCATGGAACACTACATCAAAAACTAATGATGTAATGTATGGTGATTAACATAATAAAATTTTAAAAAGAGGGTAAATAACTTCCTAGGATTTTCTGTTTACTAATTCTATGATTTTATGAGGCCTAAAGACTTTTGCTGAGTCTGAAAGTTAGCCTTAGTTGGTACAGAAGAGCACCAACTCCTTATAAGCAAATTCCGAGCAAACTCTAGACACAAGACTCTTACACTAAAGCTGTTCCTCCAGAAGGAAGGGGGAAGTAGGGGAGAGGAAAAAACACTTTTATTTAGAGTGTATAACTTGCTATTTCTAAAAGAGGGCTTAACGTAAACTAAACAGTAGACAGTAAATTGCTTGAGGATGGGCACCCCCTCATCTCCATCTGTGTATCTCTGCCAACACCTCTCTCAAAGCTCTGCAAGTGGTAAAAGAAGAGTAATATGAATCTAATAAATTCAGATGAATTAACTAATATCAGCAAAAAAGACAAAGCTAAGAGCCAATCTTTGACTTGTTCTATTAAAATATCTATTAAAATAAGTGAATAACTGTTCTGTATAAAATAACTGAAATAATTCTCTATTTTGGAGAATCTCAGGACCTAGCATAACGCTTGCCTCACAGTAGATGCTCTAAATAACTGATGTTTTAATAAATGAATGAGTGCAATGGACTCCAATTGCTATACTGAGTCTTTCACAGCGATTCATATACACCCCCAAATCACTACTGCAGCATTCAATGCAGACAGACCATTAACTGAGGCAGAATGGCAGGACGGCCAGTTTCTCCCTGCCCTGGTCTCACAGTTTTGACAATGTTAGATGAATTTTGGATGCAGCAGTCAGAAATTCATCCTTCTCCAAAGAAGAATTCCCCAATTACCAAGATAGTTTCTTCAGGCCCCCCCACATGAGTTCACAGAGACAAAGACAGTGACCTTGAGGAAAAGATATTTTTTCTCTACCTGCTCTTATTCAAATGCTGTGCCCAAGTCTGTGACTTTGTGGTTTATTTGCAGAAAGGCTTCCATGGCAGGCATGCTGCCTGTTTAGAGAACACATTGGATGCCCAGCTCTGGAAGACCGCACACCGTTTAACCAAAGGATCTAAACCCATGGGTACATTTTGTCTCTCTCCACTTCTTCGCTTTTAACGGAAAAGGCAAGACTCAGAATATTCCCCAAGCAGCTGATCTCTGGTTTTCTCCAAGTGGCCCTTTCAGTGTGGATTGCGCTGGGTAGGACTAGGCAACCACCTTCTCAGGGGCAGGGGAAGCATACCTACAAGTGGGATAAAATGTAATCCAATTCATACGGCTTATGTGAAATTTTTCTTTAAAGCAGGTGGTGAAGCTAAGTGACACTCGGAGTCTCCTGTCCATCCTAAAAGAATGTGAAAGCCCATGTAAATGACTATGTTTAAGCCCCCCTGCTCCTGATATCCCACTTATTTAGTATAACAGTGTCAGATTCACACCTCCCACTGCTTATATGGAAAAATACCAGCCTGGACCACCATTCCAGGGAGGTTTCCTCCTCAAACTGCCTATTAAGGAAGCACAGAAATAATTTATTCCTTTAGGTACAAATGTGGTGACAAAAGCTTCCAAAATGGAGAGGTTTGAAATTGAATGGGAGCAGACTCAAGTGAGGAAAGCTTGAAGTTTCTTCATGACTACACTGCTGCCCATTATTACTACAGACTCCCTGGGACCACTTTGGTTTGAGAATATGAACAAATCTCTGATTTTTCCCAGGTACATATAAACAATAAATAAGTATATTTATATTTATATATTTCAGGTCATCTGCAAGGCCCCCATGAAGCCTATTCATGGAATTTCTAGGGGGTCCTTATGCTCCTGATTAAAAATTCTTACTCCAAACTTCGCTCTTTTTTTTTTTCCTATACTTCCCTGCATGGTTCAAACTAGGGGAAATATACATACTATGGGGTAAATAAGAAGCATCAGTAATCTCTGACCACTTCTAAGGTGTTAAAAAGGAATCACTGTACCTTCTAAATATCTGAGCCAAATTCTTGATTCCTAATCTAGGCTGCAAGGCTTTCACAGACTGTAAGAATATGGACATCCTTTCATTCAACAAGTGCTTCTTGAGTGCTTCCTAGGTGCCAGCCAGCTACAGAAGTAGTCATCAGGGTTAAAGAGGAAAGGTGCTCTGTCGGTCTATAAAGAGCTCATAAAAATACAGACAGGGGTGCCTGGTGGCTCAGTCGATAAGCATCTGCCTTTGGCTCAGGTCATGATCCCAGGGTCCTGGGATCGAGCCCTGCACCGGGCTCCCTGCTCAGCGGGAAGCCTGCTTCTCCCTCTCCCACTCCCCCTGCTTGTGTTCCCTCTCTCGCTGTGTCTCTCTCTCTGTCAAATAAATAACATCTTTTAAAAAAAAAAATACAGACAAGTAATGCTTCCTAACACAGTATGATAGATGCTCCTTGGTTGTGAAGGTGAGTGGAGGTGGGTGTTGGCAATGTCTGGAGAGTGGTAGGATGTCTTTGTAGAGAGGATAGTGTCTGTGCTGTCAGGAATGAACAGGAGCAAGCCATGGAGAGAAGAGGCTCCAGGGGCACGTGCAAAGGCACAGAGGTCAGAGAGAATATGAAGGGCAAGCAGTGGTATGGCTGAAACAGTCGTGGTCAAAGGGAAGGCTGCAAAAATAGACGGGCTATTTTTTTTTTCAAGAGCCTTGTAAACATGATAAAAAGCTTGGATTTTATTGAAGGAAAAAAAGAACAAAAGGATTTAAGATGAGGAATGTTAGCATTTTATTTTATTTTATTTTTTATTTATTTTTTTTTAAAGATTTTATTTATTTATTCATGAGAGACTGAGAGAGAGAGAGAGAGAGGCAGAGGGAGAAGCAGGCTCCCAAGGATCAGGGAGCCTGATGTGGGACTCGATCCCAGGACCCTGGGATCATGACCTGAGCCGAAGGCAGACGCTTAACCATCTGAGCCACCCAGGTGCCCCCGAATGTTAGCATTTTAGAAAGGTCACTTGTAAATGCAAAAAAAAAAAAAAAAAAAGAAAGAAAGAAAAGAAATTAATTGCTGGATCACCAAAGAGTTCCAAGACTTTGTAGAAGTGTCAGTCACTCCCACTCTGATTATTCTAAAATGAATAGCAATCAGGGCATTTAAACAGTCACACCTCCCAGAGACCCTTAGCCTTATATGAATAGGCTGTATTTGACTTTGCTCCAAGTCCTTCTAGATACAGAACTTAATGACCATATTCTCAATAAATATGAAAAATATATTTTCGTAAACATATTTACTTTCACTGTATTCTCTAAAATATAGTGTATTCATTTCTATTGTTGCCGTAACAAATTACCACATAGGTAGTGGCTTAAACACAAACTCATTATTTTACGGTATGTCAGAAGTACAACTGGGCCAAGGTGTCGACAAGGCTGCATTCCTTTCTGGAAGTTCTAAGGGAAAATATGTTTCCTTGACTTTTCTAACTTCTAGAGGCCATCCCTATTCCTTGACCCATGTCCTCTTTCTCCAAATTCAAAGCCAGTAAGCTGAATCTCGGACTCTTACTGCATAGTAACATTGCCCTCTGACCACAGCTAGGAAAGGTTCTCCAATAAACACTTGTGTGATTAGGTTGAGCCCATCTAGACAATTTGAGATAATCTCCCCATCTAAAGATCTGCACTTTTAATTCCATCTTTAATGTAAATTAACATTGTCAAAGGTTTGGAGGGTTAGGACATGGGCATTTTCAGGGGAGGGGAGCATTGTTATGCCAACCACAAAGGGACTCAACAATTTCTCCTGCCTTCAGTTGTTACTGTTTGACCAGTGAAAGACAACAACAAAATGTAACGTGGTTATTCTACCTTTTTCTTTCATCTTTAGCTCACTTAAACTATTTAATCAGATGTATATTTATGTCTAAGGATGTGTTAAGGCCTTGACTGTGTTCTCAATACCATCAACCACTGCACAGAAAAAGAAATCAATAAAGGAATCAGTGCTGATAGATCAAGCTAACAGAGGAACATAACATCAGGATCTCGGGCAAGGGGAAGCTGGAAAAGTGGCTGATATAGGCCTTTGAAGAACCACCTGAGTAATAGGATTCCTCTGAGATGGAGACAAGCTATAAAGATGAAAACAATATCAAAGCAATGAAAAACAGTAAAGCAGGACTATCCATATGTTCAAAATAATCTAAATCAACTTTGTCAACAGGCATTCCACATCTACGGTGTATGTCCCAAAGGCAAAGCTAATGTATGTTTGTATTTTACACAGCAACAAGCCTATTGTCAATACTGCAATATAAATTATTATAGCTTAGTTTATTAAGTCTTCCAATGCCTAGAAAAGAAGGCTACATTTCAAAGGACCAGAGTTCTCTGCCCTCCGGGCTTTAACCATTTAGAACACTAATATTTTCCAGGACAAGTCCGGTTGAAAGGATATTACCTTTCAACATTCACTTGAAGAGAAATTAGCCAAGCATGCATATTAAACAAATGTTAAACCTCCATAATTTAGCTCTATTCAATGTATGTTTCCAGGGCACCCAAACAGTCTGATCACATTCTAAATTCATCACCAGTTCAATTTTTTTTTTTTTACTCTGCTATGTTGTCTTGAAATTCAGACTGTGGGGGTGCCTGAGGGGCTCAGTCATTAAACGTCTGCCTTCGGCTCAGGTCATGATCCCAGGGTCCTGGGATCGAGTCCCACATCGGGCTCCCTGCTCGGCGGGAAACCTGCTTCTCACTCTCCCACTCCTTTGCTTGTGTTCCCTCGCTCGCTGTGTGTCTCTCTGTCAAATAAAATCTTAAAAAAAAAAAAGAAATTCAACTGTGCTCTATGACATCAATTCTAAAAGAAACAAAAGCTATTCTGCTTTGGGGAATGAGATGGCTAGAGAGGTAGTGAGGTCACCACCATGGGAGACATTCTAACATATGGACATATGCACTGGGATGCTCAGAGAGGACTCACCCATTGGGTGGAGGTAGGAGGTAGACTCTTTCTCAAACCTGAGATGCAAAAATGGTTCCATGATGTATGAGACATGGTCATGTTTAGAATGGATCTGGACATTGTGGACCTGTGCTAGAAAGAATGACACCTTAAAATTGTCCCCTGAAAACTCTGCTCTAAATCAAGTAGCCATACATGAAGACATATGATGCAGGTCTATAGAAAAACAAGACAGCCAGTTCTGGGGTGTGATTTGAGATGCACCAAAGGTTTCCTCTTTCTCTGGTCTATAAGGTCTTCAAGGAAGTAAAAATTTGAGGGGTCCTAAGAAGCCAAATAGGATTTATCCCAGCTGAGAGCACTGGGAGAAGACTCCAGGGAGAGGCCATGAGCAAATGAGCCAAATGTGTTTAGAAAATGGTAGAGAAGAGTCTACTGAGAGAAAGAGGGAGAGAGAAAGTTGGAGGAGATATTTAAGGTCTTCCAGGGCAATCCTGTGCATGAGCCCTTAAGGTAGAATCAGAATATGAAAGAAACTAAGTGAAAGTTTACAAAATCTGGACTCTGATCTGTAGGCAATGACAACTGGAAAACAGACTCTGGGGAGGCAGAGAGGATCCAACCTGAAGCCACCTTGGGTGGGAGTTTGCTCAAGCAGATTGAGAAAAGAGATGGAGGAATGTTCAGTCAATGATGACTGGAAAGAAATACTGGACATTCTCATTTATTTCAATCATTTGTCATTGTGTTTATTCCCTTTTATGTTCTTCTCAGTAATGCTGCTTTTGAAAAAAAAAAAAAAACTCGGTCTCACCTAGCTGTACTGAGTGGAAAAGGGAAGAATTGTGTTTGTACACACATTTGTCCATGTGGCCTGGATACATCTGGTTCCAAGGAGCACTGATGCTCATTAGCAGAGGCCTTGGGGCAGAAGGTCAGGTGCCAGAGGGAGAGAACATAAGGAGCAGGAGAGTAGGGGAGTTCCTCATAAGTTCGTTATTCCAAACTAGCACATTTCCAAACACTTTTTCAGGTAATATATTGGTGTGACACACATGAGGAACAGAAAAATAAGGTATGAAAGTGACATACATTAGAATAAAGTGACAATTAGGTCAGACTGTTTAATGTACAGAAGCGACGTGGAGAAAAGATTGTCAAAAAGTGGTATGTTTTTGCTGTTTTACCCAGGCGCCACCATCCAACAGTGTAGGCCCTGCCCTCAGGCCCAGCAAAAGCTGACATCAGTTACTATTGATATTCCCGGAGGCTTGGGAAGATTTTAGGAGCACCAGTATCTGCTGGAAAGTGAACTACAGATCTTTTACTCTCTCACCCTTACCAGCCACAATGTTTGAGCATGTACCCCCAGTATATTTATTTATAAATTTTAATAAAGCCCACCCATATATAATATAAAAAATAGAAATCTATAAATAAGAACATAAAATAGACATGTTTAAACTAAATTAAAAATAAACTAAATAAAATGTTTAAACTAATATTTGTATTACTTGCACCATATGCCAGGCATTTGTCTAAGCACATTACACATATTAACTTCTTTAATCCTCATAAAAGCCCTCCAAAGTAGGTATTATTATCCCCCATTTTAAAGATAGGGAAACTGAGTTACCCATGCTCACACAGCTGGTAAGCACCAGAACGTGAATTCAAACCAGGAGTCTGGCTCTAGCTTCTGGAACCTACCCTCTGCACCATAGGCTTCTAATTTTTCCGAGTTAATCTCTCAAGACATGATGGGCACTTTGGGAAAGGTTTATCATTAATGACAGTGGCTGTAAATCCACATTTCAAATAGTTTTCTTGGTATTATATTTGATTAGAGCGTCACTGTTTCTTACCCCCGATGGAGCTGAGCGGGAGCTTTGGAAGAGCAGGACAATTACCAGCATGGCCATTTTCTTTTGTTCCCTTATGGATGCTCCTTTAGCATGATCATTAATTCACAGGTTCTTTGTAGAAATCTGTTTTAAGGCAACTTGCCCATATTGTAAAGGGTAGGTTAATTAAACAAGATCACTGACTCTTAAATCCACTTACCAAAGCGATATAAATTGTACTGTACCACAATAAGCAAAACTCAACTTCACTCCCACTACCACTCTGCTCATTCTGCACATTTTGTCCAGGACATGACCAGATGATTGTTAGACAGGTTCAATGAGGGCACCAGAACTTTCTTTGTAATCATACCATAAAGGACTGTCCCCTATAGCAGGGGTGTGTGAACCCTACTTTGGAAACCACTACTCTAATGGATTATCTCTCAAAGTGGGGTCCTTAGACCATCTATATCAGAATCAACAGGTTTTTTTTTTAAGATTTTATTTATTTGAGAGAGAGCAAGAGCATGAGCAAGGGGGAGGGGTAGAAGGAGAAGCAGACTCCCCACTGAGCAGGGAGCCCTATGCAGGGCTCAATCCTAAGACCTGGGGATCATGACCTGAGCTGAAGGCAGATGCTTAACCAACTGAGCTACCCAGGTGTCCCAGAACCAAGAGAGTTTTTAAGAAAATCTTGATTCTTGGGCGCCTGGGTGGCTCAGTTGGTTAAGCGACTGCCTTCGGCTCAGGTCATGATCCTGGAGTCCCGGGATCGAGTCCCACATCAGGCTCCCTGCTCAGCGGGGAGTCTGCTTCTCCCTCTGACCCTCCCCCCTCTCATGTGCTCTCTCTCATTCTCTCTCTCAAATTAATAAATAAAATCTTTAAAAAAAAAAAGAAAAAGAAAATCTTGATTCTTGGGCTTATGTCCATACTTACAGAATGGGAATCTTTTGGGTAGGATCCCGGAAATCTGCACTTTAAATGAGTTATTAATATGATTCTTTTACGTATCAATATTGAGAGCCAGTGCTGTGTGTGCTGCTGGGTCCCTGATACAACAGTAGTTCCCAAAGTTTCAAAAGCCCTTCAATGACATCTACTCCAACCCTCTAGCCAATACGTGAATATTAAAGAATCAAATATAGTGACTCTGGTTCTCCTTCCCCTACAGTGAGCAGAGTTGAATATAGCCTTTGAATTAGTCAGAAAGATTTTGTTCCTTCAGTTTAACTGTAACAACCTGGGAAATAAATGTGCTTGATTTTTCATAATATCCATAGTTCCTGATTCAGCATAATATCCATAGTTCCTGATTCAGCAGGCTACAACCAACAAAGAGATTTTATTAATTCCCAGTGGCTACCAAGAGTTCTGTATGGACAAGGATTCTGAGACTGAATTGGAGCACAGTAACCAACGTAGGATGCATTGCCAAGCTCTGTGATGGAAACCACGTGGAGAAGTGGCAACTTAGGATAGGCATGTAGCAACACAAATGAGCTGTCTTAACAGTATATTCTCAAAATGAATGAATATAGAAAGATAGACCAAACACTGCATATATGAGCAAATCACCTCTCACTTAGGAAACTACATGCTTTTTTTAGGTCATCCTTGTCTTGGCAGGTCATTCCAAAAATAAGGTAACCTGATCTTCCAGAACTGAGGCAGTAGCCACTTAAAAGGGATACTTCTGCCAATTCTTTCATGCCCACTGCATATGTGGGGCCGTAAGTCAGGAGCAGGTTAGAATCTGTTAGAGTCAGATCTAGGACAGCTTCACCGTACCAGTGATGGGAAACCATAAAACTACAATTTAAAACAAGAAAGCAAGCTTAACTATTTAAAAATGACAGTGGTATGGAGCAGTCTGATGTAGAATTAGATCTCATTACATGCCACAGCAAATCTGTGTGTATCCATAAAATAAACCCACTTGGAAACTTTAAATACGGTGTTATTTTTCATCTGGATACCTGGAATTGCTATACTACCTGCTTAGAGCATGGCAAACACTAGTGTGGTGGGGAACTGTGCAGACATGGGTGCACACACCAGCTACAGCTGCAGCCTTGTAGGGAACCTGGTCTTTGGGGCAAGCCACAGAGCATGAGGCAGACAAAACAAGAGTTAACCCATCTGCTTGCTGTTTCTCACTGTTTCTTTCTTATTAACATTTTTGGTAAAGACAAACTGGTGTCAGGAAAAGGGGATGTTGGGACTTCGAATATTAAAATGGATTAAATCCACTGGATGTGTTTTACATTTTATTTGAAACCTCTCTGTAACTCCCTCAGTATTTGTAATCTGCTCTTAGCTTCCATAACAATGTGCTTACCTTGTTTTTTTAATACTTCTTTGAGCATTCCTTTTGTCTCATCTTCATGCACTCTTTTCCTTCCATGCTACCCTTAAAAGAAGGCCTTCCTCATGGTTCTGTATTCAGTATACTGTTCTCACTCTTGTCTCTCTCCCCTGGATAATCCAATCTATCTATGCTCATGGTTTTAACCACCACTTAGATACTGATGATTTCCAATAGTTTATCTCCAGGCCAGACCTTCTCTCCTAAGCCTCAGACTCAATTCAACTCTCTGTGGGACTTCTGACTTGGATACCCACTGGCATCTCAACTCCAGCCAGTGTCAAACCGCATACATTGTCATCTTACCACTTACACACAAACCAATATCCAGCCAGATAGACAGACTAGAAACCTGGGGGGCATTCTAGACTTTTCTCATTTCCTCATCCCTGCCAAATTCTGCTGGGTTTATCTCTTGAATAGGTTTTAAATTCCCATTTTTCTTACTTGTCTTTTCTCACTTTTCTTAGTTTTTCTTACAATCTAACACTACCCTAGCTCAAATTTATCAGTTTCAACGAGGCTGTTGGTAATAGCTTCCCAGTGGTAGCCTGGCCTTTAGTCTATCTAACAAGGTCCTTCAGGACCTTCAAATTCACCTCTCTCCTATCCCTGCCTCCCTAGCACTACTAACCTGTTTACAGTTCCTCCTCCCTGCTTTTGATCATGTTGTTCTCTCTTCCTGGAATGCCTAACATCACTCTATGTGGCTAAGTTCTGGTCTTTAAAATTTAACTCAGTGGTCATTTCCACTGAAGTTCTTCTCTGAACCAATCTACCTACCAGTCTAGTCTAAGACTCTGTTCTCCATAATACCATGTTACTCAGTGACTACTTCCATTATTGTTTGAACCACTGTGTTGTGATTATCTGTTTTCCATAAGGGCAAGGATTTTGCCTTACCCATGCTGGTCTTCCATGTTGAGCAAAGTGAGAAGATGCTGAATCAACATTAGGTAGCTAGACAGATAAATCACTGGATAAGAGAAATCGGATCATAATTTTTTAATTTCAATATGTTGAATGTTTATTGGGTTTTCATCTCCTCTGGGCCACAAAATGGAAAAGAAAAATAATGTCTTCAAAGAGTTAAACTTGAAGTTATTTATATTAACATTGTGGATTCAAGAAAGAATGTTCTACCTAAAACTTTCAGGAAGAGAAAGGCTCATCATCTCATCATCATTGTCGTTACTGGCAAAGCTCAGAGGACACTAGGGAACAACTCAACTCTCTTTTTTCTTCAAAGAGATCTTTCAAAAGGAAAACCATCTTCTCCTGCTAGATACTGTGTGTTTCATTTCTTCACACAAGTATTTGTAGTTGAGTTATAAAACTATGTAAACCAAAAATCTGGAAGTGCTGACCTAGCTTTTATTGGCTTATCTGAGTTCTATAACTTCAATACAATAAATGCTCAAATGAGGCTGAGAAAGAAGAATTCATTTCCCTCTATCATGCCTTGTCTGCTTCAAAAGAGAAAGTGAAGCCACAAGAGAGGATCCTCCCACAACCATCAATGGCTCTGAGCATCAACCAGGATACAGGCACCCACACAGTGTCTAAACTGCCCCCAAATCCTGCCCCTAAAAAGTTAGCCCAAAGTTTTTCATGACACTGTGCTTTTCACCTCCCAGAGCTAATGAGGTGATTCAAGTGAAAAAGCTTCCACAGGACAAGCTATTATTCTTCACCACATCCTAACTGGCCCTCACCTTGAACACTTGGAAAGACAAGCTACCAAAAGGAGGAAGCATGAATTGACTCGCTTCTTTATTTCTGTATGGATATAGGGTTAGCTGCTGCCGTCAAAATATACCCAGTGAAAACTGTCCCACCCATTATCTATTTAAGTGGAACTATCAACTACCATTTCTGCCAACTGGGGGCAATTCTTAATTAAAATATTAAATAGATGACAGGAATATTTCATTTTGATCCTACTGGTGACTTGCAAATTTAGGATTAAAGAACATTAGATTCCTGTTCATATCACTTTACCCCCAACCCCGCCCCACCCACTTACTGTCTCTGCTCACCCTTGTTTCCTTCAACCTCCCCATACAGTTACTCAATGTGTGGGCCCTCCACAGTCCCTGAGGGTAGAATGTGGCTGTCGATTCTCACTTCCAGTGGGGATTGGCATCTGGGCAGAGGGTTCTCAGCAGAATTTCTTTAAAGCACAGAAGATCCTCAAAGTTCTCTGAAGATAAAAGTACATTTCCTTGGGGACCTGGGTGGCTCCGTCATTAAGCGTCTGCCTTCGGCTCAGCTCATGATCCCAGGGTCCTGGGATCAAGCCCCACATTGGGCTCCCTGCTCAGCAGGAAGCCTGCTTCTCCCTCTCCCACTCCCCCTGCTTGTGTTCCCTCTCACACTGTCTTTCTGTCAAATAAATAAATAAAATCTTAAAAAAAAAAGAAAGAAAGAAAGAAAGAAAGTATATTTCCTTGAATTAGGGTTTCTTCCTGGAACAAGGTTTTACATGGCAGGCCTATCTCTCTCTTAAGGAGAGCTAAGCAATTCACCAATGCAGAGAAGTTCAAGGAGAAATTTTTTGAGTTTATTCATTTATGTGTATGTGCACATGTATGTTAAGTATGTGTGCATGTGTGTGTGCACACACACACACTATACACACATTTTGCCTGTGAATCCAGAAAGCAAGTTACCACTTACGGGCCAAAGCAAAATAGAAGAGTGAGAAGGAAGATGGAAACTTTTGTTCAACATTAGTAGTGTTCTGCCAGACAAAGATAACCTAGCCAGCTTTTTCACAGGTGTAGCAAAGTGGAACCTGTAACCACCCAGCACTTTGAGCTCAAAAGAAAAAGCCTGCACAGTTCTTAAGCCCAAGCATGGGATAATTTCATGCCTGCTTTCCATATGCCATTGCTGTGTTGAGGGCTCCTTTGTCACACTTAGCAGACAGCTTCCCAGTGCTGCCTGTGTGTTTGTATTGCGCTCGCTGACAGAGCTTGTCTGCTCTGCATGTCAGCACAGAAATTGTCAGAAGCCTTGAGGGCTGAATGTGGAATCCAGCCAGGAGGGCAAGGAACCCAGGATGCCGGACAATGGGGGTCCATGGCCCTTTCTCTTCCAGTTTCTGACTGTGACCACCTATAGACACTAGCTTTTACAAAAACAAACACTGTGCAGACCCAGCCTTAGATTTGAAAGCAATACTCTAAAACATGGAGCTAGTTGTGACAGTTAAAGTCTAGTCCTTTCTGCTGACAGTGTTAGCTGAAGTGATCACAATTTGAAAGGACTATTTTGTTCACAAGGAGATAAACTGTTGTTGCAACAAGAACAGTCAATAAACAAGCAATCACCATAAAATTTATATGGATTTCTACTATTATGAAAAAATAATAATTTCTCCACTGTACCATCCTCTCCATATCCTTTGGAAACTGGAGAAATCTCTCATTTCCCCAACTCTAGAATGTTTGCATGAATTATATTATCTGCCCTGTCTTCCATCTAAAGAAAGAAGGCTGCCTATAGATCTTCAGTTGGTAGACAAAGCCTCACAGGCAAATGTTCATTGCTACAGGGCATCTGTTATATCCCCTTAACAGTAAGTAAGTTAATTTCCAAAGATGAATTGCATTCTAAGCAGAGAAGAACTTCACTTTCTCTTTCCTCGGGTTGGGGCTGACAGAAAAGGCTTGGCATGAAACACCATCATGATAATCTCAGGCATAGCTGTTCTGCTCTTAATGGGATTTGAAGAGAGACAGTTTCAACTCCATGGGCTATCTGAAGGCTTGAAAGGAATCTTTAACAATTAGAATACTCATTACTTGCCCCCTCCAGACGTTTCCATTTTAACTTTCACTTGCCTTTTGTGTTAACGGAGAAAAAAGACAAAGTGGCAGACAGATCAGAATATACTTCCTTCATAAGAAAGCTCTGTCACCATCATGGCACTTCCTTAAATATACATTGCCTTGGCCCCCAATCATATAATATCATTAAATCTGTTCATATATGCATTCAAAACACTGCCCTCCATAAATCAGACTCAGTTACTTTGAACTGGCCGCTCTACTTACTCTCTCTTATAGTCAGCCACAGATAGTGAATTCCATCACTCACGATATGGAGCAGACCCGTTTACATAGCTGAACCATCATTGTGTTCCTGGTGTCGAAGTTGGTGCCTTCAAGAGAGAAGGTTGAAATTTCCAAATGAATATTTTCACAACCATCATATGAGGTATACAATGTTGTCCACATTTTGTTTTAAGTAAACTAAAGTTCCACACCATTGCTGGTTTTAATTTCATCACTATCCATTAAGTTTCTACCTGTGTAACACATTTTACCAACTTAGTAAAGTAGAAGTGATCTCTACTGTCTCAAGTATGGGGTTATTTGTGAAGAGTGAGAGAGGGATTGGAACAGAGCCTGGAACGTCACATGCAACAATGAATTTATATTACCTGTGATGCCAAGGACAAATTCCCCACCCTCTCACAATTTGTCTCAACTCACTAAATGAGCCTGATATTCCCAATTGTATCTAACATGGATTTTCCAGTTCCCACGGATAAGCCTCTTCACAATCGCCCATACATCTTGCTCATTCTTATCTTCCTGTGATTGACTGTTTCTTTCATTTCTCTTGTAGCCAAAGAGACCCTTCAAGTATAGAGTCAATGGTGTGGGCAGCTATACTTAATTTGCCTCTTCACCCAGCTAATTTCTTTTTCATTTTAATAAACTTTTTAAGTTGAAGTTTCACATGCATGCAGAAAAGTACATATATCATAAATGTACAGTTTGTGAATTAGCATAAAGAGAGCAAGGTTGTGTAACCCCCCACCCTGAGATCAAGAAACAGATCATCATCAACATCCCAGAAAGCTCCTCTCTTATCCCCCACCCATTTAAAAATCCCTTCATCCTTAAAGTTATCCATTACTCTAATACCACAGATTAGTTTTGCAGATTTTTGAACTTTATATAAATGGAATCTTCAGTATGCATTCTGCAGCATCTAGCTTCTTTTCTCACCATTATGTGTGTGAGACATATCCATGTTTTTGTTGATAGATGTAGTTTGCTTTCATTGCTATATAATATGGCACTGTATGAATATATCAACATTAATACATTCTACTGTTGGGAAATTTGGGTTGTTTCTAGTTTGAGGCCATTACAACCATGCTACTATTTATATTCTTCCATGTGTCTTTGGTACATACATGTACACCCTTTTCTGAGTATTGTAGCATCTGCTGGTACTCCATCCCCATCCACTGGAGTTTATCATTTCCTGGCACTCTAGCCCAACTGCCAACTGCCTACACTTGTGATTCTACACTTGAAGGGTCTCTCTGGCCATGAGAGTCCTCTCTGCCTTCACATTCAGAAAGCCCGAAGTGCCAGGGAAATATCAATCCTAGGATAAGTAATTATGGGATCGCCCCTTGGATGAGAAAACCCTTAGATGCTTATTTCATCCTGGTTCCTAGTATTTTCCAGTATAAAGCTCCAGCTCCTCCCACAGGTAAGTTTCCTGATAATGCATGCTTGACTGCCTCCTTTCCCGTCCCTGTCTGGCTCCCTGTCTACTCTACTTTCCTTGGGGGTCATCTCCCAATAAACCATTTGCATTTATTTAAACCCTTGTCACGGGAACTGCTTCTGGGTGAACTCGACATATAAGTTTCTCTTCTATTCACTATTCTAAGTGGTTACCCTAGAGATTACAAAATTCATCATTAACCTACTGAAGTTTAATATAAATTAATACATCTCAGAAAACTCCAAGACCTTAGGATATTTTAACTCCATCCTCTTTTTGAACTTTCATTGCCATGTTTTAAATATTCTTTAAACCCAATGATATATCATTATATTTGTTTTATACAGGGAATATTCATTTAGATTAACCCACATGTTTATTCTTTCTATTATTTCTTTCTGTATTTTCATGCTTCTATCTGGGATCATTTTCCTTCTACTTGAAGAAGTGCCCTTATTATTTCAGTGTGGGTCTACTGGTAATAAATTCTGTTTTTGCTAGTCTGAAATTATCTTTTACCTTTTTTTTCCTTGAGAATATTTTCACTGGGTATAGATTTCTAACTAAGCGGTGATTCCCCCCCCAACCCACGTATGTTAAAGCTGTCAATGATAGTTTCCTGGCTTCCATTGTTATTATATGACATTCTTATCTCTTTAAAGGTAATATATTTTTTTCTATTGACTGCTTTTAAGACCTTTTCTGTTTTAGTTTTCAACAGTTTTACTATGATGTGCTTAAACATGGTATCTTGTGTTTATCCTACTTGGCGCTTAAAGCAATTCTTAATCTTTTGGCTTGAAGTCTTGTATGTTTTGGAAAATGTTAGCAATGGCTCTTCAAATATTGCTTCTCACCTACCCTGTCTCTCCTTTTGGACTCCAATGACGTGAATATTAGACATTTTCACCACATGCCATATATCTTTTATGCTCTTTTGTGTATTATTTTTTCTTCTTTTGTTTGTCTTTTTTTTAACTTTTAAATTGTGCCTAATCTGCTGTTAAGCCCATATGTTAAGTTCTTAAATTCAGTTACTAAATTTTTCAACTTTAGAATTTCCATTTGATCCTATTTTATAATGTTTATTTCTCTGCTGAAATTCTCCATTTTGTTAATTTCTTAAACACAGTAATAACAGTTATTTGAATTTGCTAACTGGAATATATGACTTTTTTGTCCTCTTGTTTTTTTTGTTTTTGTTTTTGTTTTTTTGGTTAATTCTTGTATTTTTGCATGTCTGGTTTTTGTTCCTATTCCCATCATTACCTTGAGGCTCTGACTATGTTATATTCCTCCAGAGAGGTTTTTGCATTTGCCTGTGGCAGGCAATTAGAGTAGGAGCAGATCACCTAATCTGAGATTGAGGTGATTTAAATGGAGTTTCAGTCGCTGTGAGGGTCGGTCTATTTCCAGTTTGTTCTTACTCCTAGAATGTAGCCCTCTGGGGTTCCCAGCTAAAAGTCTCAAGTGCTTATGAAGGCTTTTCTTCCTTGACAGATGCTTAATTTCATTGTTCCCTCAGCCCCATGAGAATATCAAAACTACTCTCAGCTGCTACTTTAGCATTTTCAAAAATCCTGGGGCAAAGGCAGTGCCAAATGTTACCCGTGCATTTCTGAGCTTTCCTTTTCTCCAGGACCCTCAAGTCTGCTGCTTTAGAAGCTTTCTAATGCTTTTAAACAACAGTTTTTAAACCCAACTTTTCTAGTGGTATTGATAGGACGTTTAATCAGATACAAACTGGTCTGCCATAGTCCAGTGAGCTAGTTTCTACCCAGCAGAAGTTAAGCTCAAGTCCTACCTCTGAGATAGGAAAGGTGAAGGGATTCCATAAAAATCTGCTTTTTGCTCCTTTTCCTACTTCTATTCTTGTGAGAACCTGCACCCCCATCTTACACATGCCTCATTATGTATGTCCTCCTTATAAGGGACAAGGAATTAAAGATTCCTTTAGAGCCTTTCAGCACAAGAGATAACATCTAAGGAAGGACCAGGCAAGACTGATCAAACGTAGCCATCATACGTGTATATTCCAGACCACCAGCGCTAGGCATCTCCATGCCAAGGGCCCCTGGCTCCAAAGAATAAGTGACTTATTGAGGACACCTGGACCTTTTCTTTGTTCTAACTGGTTCCTAGATGCCTGAGAGGACATGTACACCAGACCATGATCCTCAAAAAAAAAAAAAAAAAAAAAAGCCAGACCACAAGCAAAGATGAAACTCACTCTTCTTTTCTTTTCCAAGTCTCCTGGATGTTCTTTCGGTATCTTCACTCTCTGTATATCTTCAGTAAACTCTGCTCTCACTTCCTCTGGGCTCACATTTGATTTCTATCCTGTGGCAAGCCAAGGACCCTCTTGGCTGGTCCTGAGGGACACCCCCGCCAAGGGTCCACAGACCTGGCCTGGCTACATGACTTCTTTGAGTCTTCCCTCTTTACTATAGTCCCTGTGGTTCTCTCCCATGTGTGAACTTTAAGAGCATGTTTAGTTCTGCTTCATTCATTTTACTACATTATTTCATTCCCTTATTTTCCTCTACAAGTTTATAGAGTTACAGAATTAAAATACTATATTATACAATATAATTAATATATATGTATACATATAGGCAATAAATAATATACACATAATGATTATAATTATATAATCTATAGAATTAAAGAATTACAAATTGATACCTCAACATACTTCTAAATTCCTCAAGAACCAAGGATCTAGCACTTACATTGTTTTATGTTCATTGGTGAACTCAGAGATCCAAAAAATTATAGAAGTGGACTCACTTATTATCCTTATTCACCAAAAAGATAGAAGTAATTCAACATATGTAGTGTCCAAATTTGTGCCTACCCATAGTTTCTATTCAATAAATAATAGTTCCCCATCTCTCTCCTTTCTTAGGAAAGGATAGAGTTCTCCCAATTCCTCCTCTTCTCTTAGACATAGCAGGAAAAGGCACAAGATTTATATTTTCACCTTAAGCCCCATACCTGTTAAGTGCAATGAATTAAGAATGTTAAACATTCCCCAAAAGCAACCCTCTCTGAGAATGTGCTACTAGCACTTCCTTTCCAAACCATTTTAGGGAATTACACAATTTTAGGTAACTCACAAGGGAGACAAAAGCCTGGTAGTTAAAAGCATAGTCTTTGGAACCAGACAGAGGTGTCTTCATATCCAAGACCCACAAATAATTTATTATGCTGCTTTGGGTAGGTTACTTAACATCCCTAAAACTCAATTTTCTCATCTGTAAACTAAGGATAGCAGTACTTCCTCACTGAGTTGTTGGAAGGATTTAACAAGATAATTTATGTGAAATGCTTACAATAGGGTGGTACATAATACACATCTGATTCATGTTAGATATCATAGAGTTTTCATGTTTATTTCCCACTTCCTTTCAGTAAACATGCTCTCTGGATAACATAATACCTGACCAATGTTTAATTTTATGTCATCATTCAATAGCGGCTAGATATGGAACAACAAACTGAAGAATTTGTTTTTGGAAGACACTTCCTCCCAGAATCTGGGCTGAGCATAGCACTGCTCTTTCACCAAAAGCAGGCTCACACAGACAGTTTGAGAAGAGTGTTTGGAGAAATCCTTTATGAAGTCAAAGAGTCTGACAAAAAGAAAAAAAATGAAGCTTTTATCTTTTTTCTCTAGTCTACGTTTCCTTTTATTTGATTCTCCTAATGGACTTGGTCCCCAGGATTATAAAAACAAAATGTTTTACACCCATCATCATATAAGAACAAACTACATCAGAAACACTTTCATACTTTAGGGCATCATTTTAGGCCAAGGTAAAACAGGAGAAACAGGAGTTTCTTTAAAATAAATAAATAAATAAAAAGCTTTCAATTGGATTTCCTAAATAAAACTTCTCTCTTGCTATTTTTTCTTTATTATTCTCCCATTTATGAAAGTTACACCTTGCAACAAGGCTGGCAGTTGCCATTGCTTTTCTGTGTCTTGCAAACTGGTTCAGTAGCTCCTCAGATAGCAAGGGCATTAGGTAAGCCAACACTAGTAACCAGAATCAGGGGCTGCCTGAAGCCATTTAAATTTCTTTGTCTGGGCAACATCACTGAATAGTCTTGTTTGGGTTTACCCCATGAAGGCACATTTGGAATCTGCAATTCCATTGCATAAGATTTTGTATCCAGTCCAGCCAGAGTAGAGCTTATATGGTTAGTTTTATGGCGATGTATCAAATAATACCAAATAATTTTTAGTAAACATATCAGGTACTTGGGCATTAGAAATAGTCTAAATGAAACATTTTTAACATATATGATAGCATATTGCACATACAATTCTCTAAAGGGGTCATTTAAACTTTATGTGTGTCATTATACATACAGTTTAAATCACACACACAGGCGAGGAGCAAGATGGCAGAGGAATAGGAGACCTAAATTTCATCTGGTCCCAGGAATTCAGCTGGATAGGGATCAAACCATTCTGAACACCTACGAACTCAACAGGAGATCGAAGAAAAGAATAGCAGCAACTCTCTGAACAGAAAAGTGACCACTTACTGGAAGGTAGGATGTGCGGAGAAGTGAATCCGAGGCGATATTCGGGAGGATAGGCGGCGGGGGAGGGGCCTCCGTCGGCCGCTTCTGGCAAGTGATAGAGCCGCGGAGCACAAAATCAGAACATTTAGAAGTCAGCTCCACTGAGGGACGTCGCTCCAGTGGCTAAGTGGGGGGTGGAACCCTCGCTGGACAGTGTGGTCTCAGGACCCTCAGGGTCACAGAAAGACCGGGGGTGCCTGAGTGCGGCAGAGCTCCCAGGTATCAGAGCTGGGAAGCCAGCTGCAGAGACGGAGCGGAGGCACAGGCTCTAGGCTCGGGGTTGCCATAAACCATGATCCGCGGCACAGTCGGGCCACTGCTCCTCCAGCAGGGACCCAACAAGCGGCAGATCTGGGGAGACTCCCCTTCATCCCCTGGGAGGAGAGGTGCGGAAGCGCACTGCAGGGATCTGCTGGGTTTGGAGACTCCACACAGGGTCATGTGCCAGAGATAGAAATGCTCGGTCACAGGCCGGGTGAGCACAGAGTGCAGCCGGAGACGGGGGAGACGGGAGTGATTGACTGCTTTTCTCTGGGGGCTCACTGAGGAGCGGGGCCCTGAGTTCTCGGCTCCTCTGGGGCTGAGATTGGGAGGCCGCCATTTTCACTCTCGTCCTCCAAAGCTGTACGGAAAGCTTGCAGGGAACAAAAGCTCCGGAGAGCAAACCCGAGCAGATTACTAAGCCCAGACCGGCGGGAGGGTGGGGCGATTCCACCTGCGGCAAAGACATTTGGTAACCATGCAACAGGCCCCTCCCCCAGAAGATCAGCAAGAACAGCCAGCCAAGACCAAGTTTACCCATCAATGAGAACAGCAGAACTCCAGTGCTAGGGGAATACAGCACATAGAATTCATGGCTTTTTTACCATGATTCTTTAGTCTTTCAAAGTTAATTTTTTTTAACTTTTTTTTTTGGAATTTTTCTTTTTCCCTTTTTCAAACAACATCTTATCAATACCTTTTTTAAAAAATCTTTTTTATTTTTCATTTTTACAGTCATATTCTATCCCTTCACAGTAGTGAACCTTATTTTTGGTATATATATATAAGTTGTTCTCTCTTTAAAATTTTGGGATACAGTTTCTTCTAACAGACCAAAACATACCCTAAATCTCCAGTGTATGGCTTTGTTCTAGTCTCCTGCCTGATTACATTCTCTTCCTTCTTTTTTTTTTAATCCTCTTCTTTCTTTTTTCAACCAACTTCTTATCAAGTCCTGTTATAAAATCTTTTATACTTTTCATCTTTACAGTCATATTCCATCCCTTCATCATATTAACACTTATTTTTATACATATGTAAGTTTTACTTTCTTTAAAATTTTGGGAGGCACTTTCTTCTAACAGACAAAAATACGCCCAAAATCTAGTGTGTGGCACTGATCTATGCACTAGCCTGATCATATTTGATCATATTCTGGTTTTGTTTTTGTTTGTTCGTTTTTATAATTTTTTCTTTTTTCTTTCTTTCCCTTTCTTTTCCCCCGGTTTCAGGTCTCTTCTGATTTGTTTAGTGCATATTTTTCTGGGGATGTTGTTACCCTGTTAGCATTTTGTTCTCTCATTCATCTATTCTCCTCTGGACCAAATGACAAGATTGAAAAAATCACCTCAACAAAAAGAACAAGAGGCAGTACCGACTGCCATGGACCTAATCAATACGGACATTAGTAACTTCTCGGAACTAGAGTTCAGAATGATGATTTTAAAGATACTAGCTGGGCTTGAAAAAAGCCTGGAAGATATTAGAGAACCCTTTCTGGAGAAATAAAAGAACTAAAATCTAACCAAGTCGAAATCAAAAAGGCTATTAATGATGTGCAGTCAAAAATGGAGGCTCTAACTGCTAGGATAAATGAGGCAGAAGAGCAAATTAGTGATACAAAAGACCAAATGATGGAAAATAAAGAAGCTGAGAAAAAGAGAGATAAACAACTACTGGATCACAAGGGCAGAATTCGAGAGATAAGTGATACCATAAGACGAAACAACATTAGAATAATTGGGATCCCAGAAGAAGAAGAAAGAGAGAGAGGGGCAGAAGGTATATTGGAACAAATTATAGCAGGGAACTTCCTGAATTTGGGGAAGGAAACAGGCATCAAAGTCCAGGAAGCACAGAGAACCCCCCTCAAAATCAATAAAAATAGGTCAACACCCCGACATCTAATAGTAAAACTTATGAGTCTCAGAGACAAAGAGAAAATCCTGAGAGCAGCTCGGGAGAAGAGATATGTAACCTACAATGGTAGAAACATTAAATTGGCAACAGACCTATCCACAGAGACCTGGCAGGACAGAAAGGACTGGCATGATATATTCAGAGCACTAAATGAGAAAAATATGCAGCCAAGAATGCTATATCCAGCTAGGCTGTCATTGAAAATTGAAGGAGAGATAAAAAGCTTCCAGGACAAACAACTAAAGGAATTTGCAAACAAAAAACCAGCCCTACAAGAAATACTGAAAGGGGTCTTCTAAGCAAAGAGAGAGCCTAAAAGTAACATAGACCAGAAAGGAACACAGACAATATACAGTAACAGTCACCTTACAGGCAATACAATGGCACTAAATTCCTATCTTTCAATAGTTACCCTGAATGTAAATGGGCTAAATGCCCCAATCAAAAGACACAGGCTATCAGACTGGATAAAAAAACAAGACCCATCGATATGCTGTCTGCAAAAGACTCATTTTAGACCCAAAGACACCTCCAGATTGAAAGGGAGGGGTGGAAAGCTATTTGCCATGCTAATGGACACCAAAAGAAAGCTAGAGTGGCAATCCTTATATCAGACAAATTAGATTTTAAATCAAAGACTGTAATTAGAGATGAGGAAGGATAATATATCCTACTTAAAGGGTCTATCCAACAAGAAGATCTAACAATTGTAAATATCTATGCCCCTACCATGGGAGCAGCAAATTATATAAGCCAGTTAATAACAAAAGCAAAGAAACACATCGACAACAATACAATAATAGTGGGGGACTTTAACACTCCCCTCACTGAAAGGGACAGATCATCTAAGCAAAAGATCAACAAGGAAATAAAGACTTTAAATGACATACTGGACCAAATGGACTTCACAGACCTATTCAGAACATTCCATGCCAAAGCAACAGAATACACATTCTTCTCTAGTGCCTATGGGACAGTCTCCAAAATCGATCACATCCTAGGTTGCAAATCAGGTCTCAACCAGTACCAAAAGATTGGGATCATTCCCTGCATATTTTTAGACCACAATGCTTTGAAACTAGAAATCCATCACAAGAGGAAAGTCGGGAAGACCTCAAATACGTGGAGGCTAAAGAGCATCCTACTAAAGAATGAATGGGTCAACCAGGAAATTAAAGAAGAATAAATAAAATTCATGGAAACAAATGAAAATGAAAACACAACTGTTCAAAATCTTTGGGATGCAGCAAAGGCAGTCCTAAGAGGAAAGTATATAGCAATACAAGCCTTTCTCAAGAAACAAGAGAGGTCTCAAGTACACAACCTAACCCTACACCTAAAGGAGCTGGAGAAAGAAGAGCAAATAAAGCCTAAACCCAGTAGGAGAAGAGAAATAATAAAGATCAGAGCAGAAATCAATGAAATAGAAACCAAAAGAACAGTAGAACAGAACAACAAAACTAGGAACTGCTTCTTTGAAAGAATTAACAAGATTGAAAAACCCCTGGCCAGAGTTATCAAAAAGAGAAATGACCCAAATAAATAAAATCATGAATGAAAGAGGAGAGATCACAACCAACACCAAAGAAATACAATTATAAGAACATATTATGAGCAACTCTATGCCAGCAAATTAGATAATCTGGAAGAAATGGATGCATTCCTAGAGATGAATCAACTACCAAAACTGAACCAGGAAGAAATAGAAAACCTGAACAGACCTATAACCACTAAGGAAATTGAAGCAGTCATCAAAAATCTCCCCCTCCCCCCAAAAAAAGCCCAGGGCCAGATGGCTTCCCAGGGGATTTCTACCAAACATTTCAAGAAGAATTAATACCTATTCTTCTGAAATTGTTCCAAAAAATAGAAATGGAAGGAAAACTTCCAAACTCAATTTTGAGGCCACCATTACCTTGATCCCAAAACCAGACAAAGACCCCATCAAAAAGGAGAATTACAGACCAGTATCCCTGATGAACATGGATACAAAAATTCTCACCAAAATACTAGCCAGTAGAATCCAACAGTACCTTAAAAGGATTATTCACCACGACCAAGTGGGATTTATTCCTGGGCTGCAAGGTTGGTTCAACATCTGCAAATCAATCAACATGATACAATACATTAATAAAAGAAAGAATAAGAACCATATGATCCTCTCAATAGATGCAGAAAAAGCATTTGACAAAGTACAGCATCCTTTCTTGATCAAAACTCTTCAGAGGATAGGGATATCATAAAAGCCATCTATGAAAAACCAACAGCGAATATCATCTCAATGGATAAAAGTGAGAGCTTTCCCCCTAAGGTCAGGAACGCGGCAGGGATGTCCACTATCACCACTGCTCTTCAACATAGTATTAGAAGTCCTAGCCACAGCAATCAGACAACAAAAAGAAATCAAAGGCATCCAAATCGGCAAAGAAGTCAAGCTCTCACTCTTTGCAGATGATATGATACTTTATGGAAAACCCAAAGACTCCAACCCAAAACTGCTAGAACTCATACAGGAATTCAGTCAAGTGGCAGCATATAAAATCAATGCACAGAAATCAGTGGCATTCCTATACACCAACAACAAGACAGAAGAAAGAGAAATTAGGGAGTCAATCCCATTTACAATTGCACCCAAAACCATAAGATACCTAGGAATAAATCTAACCAAAGAGGCAAAGAATCTGTACTCAGAAAACTATAAAATACTCATGAAAGAAATGGAGGAAGACACAAAGAAATGGAAAAACGTTCCATGCTCATGGATTGGAAGAACAAATATTGTGAAGATGTCAATGCTACCTAGAGCAATCTACACATTCAATGCAATCCCCATCAAAATACCATCCACTTTTTTCAAAGAAATGGAACAAATAATCTAAAATTTGTATGGAACCAGAAAAGACCCCGAATAGCCAGAGGAATATTGAAAAAGAAAAGCAAAGCTGGCGGCATCACAATTCTGGACTTCCAGCTCTATTACAAAGCTGTCATCATCAAGACAGCATGGTACTGGCACAAAAACAGACACATAGATCAATGGAACAGAATAGAGAGCCCAGAAATGGACCCTCAACTCTATGGTCAACTCATCTTCGACAAAGCAGGAAAGAATGTCCAATGGAAAAAAGACAGTCTCTTCAACAAATGGTGTTGGGAAAATTGGATAGCCACATGCAGAAGAATGAAACTGGACCATTTCCTTACACCACACACAATAATAGACTCCAAATGGTTGAAAGACCTCAATGTGAGACAGGAGTCCATCAAAATCCTAAAGGAGAACACAGGCAGCAACTTCTTTGACCTCAGCCGAAGCAACTTCTTCCTAGAAACATCGCCAAAGGCAAGGGAAGCAAGGGCAAAAATGAACTATTGGGACTTCATCAAGATAAAAAGCTTTTGCAAAGCAAAGGAAACAGTCAACAAAACCAAAAGACAACTGACAGAATGGGAGAAGATATTTGCAAATGACATATCAGATAAAGGGCTAGTATCCAAAATCTATAAAGAACTCATCAAACTCAACACCCAAAGAACAAAGAATCCAATCAAGAAATGGGCAGAAGACATGAACAGACATTTTTCCAAAGAAGACATCCAAATGGCCAACAGACACATGAAAAAGTGCTCAACATCGCTCGGCATCAGGGAAATCCAAATCAAAACCTCAATGAGATACCACCTCACACCAGTCAGAAGGGCGAAAATTAACAAGTCAGGAAACAACAGATGTTGGCGGGGATGCGGAGAAAGGGGAACCCTCCTACGCTGTTGGTGGGAATGCAAGCTGGTGCAGCCACTCTGGAAAACAGTATGGACGTTCCTCAAAAAGCTGAAAATAGAGCTACCATATGATCCAGCAATTGCACTACTGGGTATTTACCCCAAAGATACAAAAGTAGGGATCTGAAAGGGTACGTGCACCCCGATGTTTATAGCAGCAATGTCCACAATAGCCAAACTGTGGAAAGAGCCAAGATGTCCATCGACAGATGAATGGATAAAGAAGAGGTGGTATATATACACAATGGAATATTATGCAGCCATCAAAAGGAATGAGATCTTGCCATTTGCAACGACGTGGATGGAACTGGAGGGTATTATGTTGAGCGAAATAAGTCAAAAAGAGAAAGACATTTATCATATGGCCTCACTGATATGAGGAATTCTTAATCTCAGGAAACAAACTGAGGGTTGCTGGAGTGGAGGGTGGGGTGGGAGGGATGGGGTGACTGGGTGATAGACACTGGGAGGGTATGTGCTCTGGTAAGCGCTGTGAATTGTGCAAGACTGTTGAATCTCAGATCTGTACCTCTGAAACAAATAATGCAATATATGTTAAGAAAAAAAAAGAAGAAGAAGGTAGCAGGAGGGGAAGAATGAAGCAGGGGAAATCGGAGGGGTAGACGAACCATGAGAGACGATGGACTCTGAAAAACAAACTGAGGGTTCTAGAGGGGAGGGGGGTGGGAGGATGGGTTAGCCTGGTGGTGGGTATTGAGGAGGGCACGTTCTGCATGGAGCACTGGGTGTTATGCACAAACAATGAATCATGGAACACTACATCTAAAACTAATGATGTAATGTATGGGGATTAACATAAGAATAAAAAAAAAAATTCTCTAACTATGAAGATGAGGAGAGAGCCAGTCCTGGGGTGGGTGGGGCCTGAGCAGGGTGTAGATCCAGGGTTGATGGGCATCGGGGGAAGTGCCACTGAATAAGATGGTAGATGAGTTTTTGTTCACCAGAAGGCTGACTCTGCACCAACCATCTTACTCTAGGTATGGGTGAGGCATGAGGAATGTCCTAGAAACATTTCCAGACTAGCCGAAGATTCAGACTCCAATATAGAAAATAAAATACAACATGATAGGGGGCATAGGACAGGAATATGACATGATACGTTCTTATATAACTAGTTAAACCCATGTTTATTTGCTTATGTTTATTTGCTGCAAAATTATTCATTTTTCTATGCTGTGGACACACACACACACACACTCAAAAAGTATTTTTGACCTAAATGTTGCAATCATTGGTGCTATACAACTCTGAAAACTCCCACAGCTGCATGAACCTCTGGGGACAGTCTCAAGAGCTTTAGGCTAAGAACACCTAAGAGAACATCAATTTTTTACTCTAAAACGCCAAGGTTTGAAATCTGCTACTTTCCTGAGGCAATTTTTAACAAACTGCATAACATCTAGAAACACCAGTTTCCTACTCTGAAAATGGGAATGAAAGTCTCTGCATTCCAGCCTTGCTGTAAGGAGAGAGAGAGAGAGAGAGAGAGAGTGTGTGTGTGTGTGTGTGCAGCACACTGGGGTGAGTGTGAAAGGTGTCATGTTTTAATCCTGGCATGTAGAAGAAACTCAATAAATGGCCGTTATGATCCCACCATTATTAATAAAATAGCTGGAGATGATAGGGGAGACCCTGATAAATATTTGAGAGTGATCTTTAACTTACCACAAAAGGGAAAAAATAGCTCATAAAGAACAAATGTAAACCAGAACAAATAGCTAAATATCTGCTATACTTAGGAGCATAAATGTGCCTCCTCTTGGTTTATGGGGCCCATGATTATCTCTGTCAGCTGGGATATTCAGATAAATGCACTATATTAAAGAACAGCCCTATTCTATGGAAATCAATCAGTAAAATAAAGAATCCAGAAGTGACAGCAGCCTGATGATTATTTGATCTGTTTATCTATTTGTCTCTCTGCCATCTGTCATAGCCATACCTGAAGGTAGGCTCCAGGGGCTTTACCTGACTGCAGGGGAGCCAGGGTTTGGAGGTGGAAGGACGAGTGGGGAGGGCCTTTGACACTGATGGGGAGCATGTGTAGGTGGTTGAAGGTCAGTCTGGGCCTTGCAGGACTGAAGAAATGCTTCTTCCTCCTGTCCCAGGTGGCCACAGGAGGTGGTTGTGGGCAAAGGACAAAGCTCAGAACAGGACCAGAGCCTCCATTGTAGATCTGGATCTTCCTTATTAAGAAATGGATCAAAACAAAATAATGAGGATTAAGGGGCCAGGCTGGGATTTTCTTTAGTTGGCAGGAGGAAGACCATGGCAAGGGATTCCTACACTGGGAGCCAAACGTGTGTCCAGGACAGAACAGGCAAGTGCTTTTTCATCAGGCCACAGACAGGGACATCGGAGGCTAATGGTGCAGCAGGCTGCCAGGTAGATACAGCCAGTGGAAGTTTGCTACCAAGGGTTGCCTGTAACGGGATTGAGCAGGGTTTTATTGGGCAGCCCTTCCCACAGGGAGAATATATTTGTCCTAAAGAAGCCTGCCTATCATGGAATGGGAGAGGGAAAGAGGACAGAGTCTGGTCCTGCTGGGTCAGGGGCACTTCACTGAATAGGAGCTTGTGCCATGTCTTTCCTGAGAAGCCATTCACAGGAAAGGAAGAGTAGGTGATACCTGGGTTAAAGTCGAGTAAATTCCCAACTTCTAACCACAGTCTACAAGACCATACATGACATGGCCCCCACCCATCTCTCTGACATTGTTTCATACCAATTTCCACTTTGCTCACTCCCACCACCTTCCCTTTCTATTTCCTTTTGAGCAAAGTTCAATCCCACCTCCGTGCCTTGCCTTTGCTTGTTGGCATCTGGTTTAGTCTTCCTCTGACTGTGAATGACTCTCTCATCTTGTAGGCTTCAGCTCAGGGGGCCCCCATCTACTGGAACCCCATTGCCTTCTATCATGCTATGAGCCATTTTCTCTCACAAAACACCTGACACCAAATGTGTGGGTCTTTCTTCCCCCACATCAACCAATTTTCTAACTCTCCAGACACCAACTGGGTGTCCTACAGTGTAATTCAATTCTAACTACATAGAGTTAGTGCATACCCTTCAGGCTAAGAGTCCAGTCTCACAGAACTGCCACCCAGTGGCATCTCCAGATGCCACTCGTAAGTCCCAAGCCTCCCTTACTTCTGGTCGACCAGCTATAAATCAAGGGTTACCACAACCCCCTCCTCAGGTACCATAATTTGCTAGAATGGCTCACACAAGTCAAGAAAGTACTTTATTTACAGTTACCAGTTTATTATCAAGGAACAGCCAAATAGATGAGATGCATATGTCAAGGTATGGGGTAAGGGGCACACAGATTTTCACACCCTCTCTGGGCTTGTCACCCTACAGCACTTTGATGTGTCTGTCAACCCAGAAGCTCTCTGTATCCTGTTGTTTAGAACTTTTATAAAGATTCTATCACATAGGCATGATTAATTAAATCACTGGCCATTGGTGATTAACTCAATCTCCAGCTCCTCTCCCCTCCTTAGAAGTTGGAGGGTGGGGCTGAAAGTTCCAACTCTCTAATCATGCCTTGACTTTTCTGATGATCAGCCCCCATCCTGAAGCTATCTAGAGGCCCCAGTCACCAGAAATCTCATACAAAAGCCACTCATCACTGCAGTGATTACAAAGGTTTTAGGAGCTCTGTGCTAGGAACCAGGAATAAAGACCAAATATATATTACTTATTATATCACAATACCACACAGGCCTTGTAATTTTTTGTTGAAAGCCAGACATAATTACTAAGGAAAAGGAACTGTGGTGAATAGGCCTTTAGTGTGAGATTTTACGTTTATCTGGCTAAGAGTGGAGCTATGCTTACAGTTTGCTGTAGCTGCAGGAGTAAGAGGCTAAAATTTTCTTCATTGTCCTTGTCTCTGTTTCCTCTGTGATCTCGGGGTTTCTCTAGAGAGACCTTCTTAAATAGAGTCTGAGCTTTGCAGTTCTTTCCATTGTAATTCAATATTATAATACAGGAGCACTGGTGATGTGGGGGTAAGGTGTGGCGAGAAGGGGAGCATTCTGTAATCCCGTGATTAGGTCTCAGTCTTTTAGTGGGCCTGGGCCTCTGGGCTGGGATCTTCACAACTGCTTCTCGGCTTTTCCCTGGGAGGTAAGACAGGAAGGCTGGAGGAGGTTGGTGTTGCATATGGTGGTTAGGCTCTGATTAAACCATTTCCATTAGACTCTGATAAAGAAGCTTTCTTTGAGCACAGCTTTTTGTTAAGGAGAACAGAACATTCTGGATATATTCTAATATGGTTACTTTTCCCCTTTCCCTGCCAGAAACATGAGGAGACTTTTCTTCATTCATCACCCGAGAACCCGAGGCCCAGTCCACTATCTTTCACATTACCCTATTTCATTTCCTTCATGGCCCTTATCACCCTCTAGAATCACCTTGTCTATGTGTTTGTTGGTGTACAAAACCTGTTCTCCATTTGAATATAAGCTTTGAGAGGACAGAACCTTGTCTGTTTTGTTGATTGCCATATTCTTGGCACTTAGAATAGTACCTGACACTAATAAATACTCAAAATACTTCTTGAATTACTTCTTAAAAATCTGAATTCCTGAGGTTGATTCCAGTGACCAAGACACTACCTTGATCTTTATTGGACCTGAGGAAGGACCTTTTCCTTTCTGTCAATGGCAATGATAACTCCTTGGCTTGCTTCTGATCCAAATGTGACCTCTAGCCCCTGGCCTCTCCTCTTCTCCCATGGGTGGGTGGCTATCTGTCTGTCTCTCTTTCACACACACACACACACACACACACACACACACACAGCATCTCCTGACTCTGCAAGGCAAGCTTTCCTGTGAGCTTCCAAAATGTTTCTCCTCACGTCTCAGATCCTACCAGTTACACAGGAATCAGTGCTCTTATTCAATCTTAAAAACGCATTCAGGAAAATAGAAGAGTTTGCCTATCTTGAAATGAGGTGATCATTAATTTAGCACTTTCTTGTCCTATTTATTCCCAGCTTCATGTGTAAGACGAGTAATGCTTTAAACAAATTGGATCATGCAGCTGGGAGAATGAGAGTTAGTATCAGCAATAACGAATATTCCTGCATTTTTATAGAACAATTATTGATTGTCTAGAAGAGTTTAGAGCTCAAGGTAAGTCTACCATTAAATAGCTAGTTAAAAATTCCAAAAGATTCATTATTGCTCTTTAAAAATATATTATGAAAGAAATGGGGTTGCATTTTCTACACTATAAAACGAAAAGGTCTGAAGATTGTATATTCTCAATAAGGCTGCATTGCGATTAAAAAGAAAATGAGTATCATAGAAGAAAATACTGGTAAGATGAAATGAGAAAAGGGCAACTAGTTTAAAAATTCAGTAATGTTTTAGCAATTCAAACTGCTAGTACCATATTAATATTTAGTCATCAGATAAAACTGCATTTTTAAGCCTATGTTCAAATCAGCAATCATATACGGATACACATCTCTGTCATCATGCCCCTACTGGGATCCACAGCTCTGGGTCCTGTCTAGCCCCAAGCTTTTTTTCTCTAACTGACCTTCACTGAGTCTCACGCCCCTAGGAAGACTCCCTCAAAGTGCACCTTGAACTACAGTTTGCTATGAGCCCCACCCTCATGGCAGTAGAACCCAGACTTCCTGTGCTGCTTTTCCCTCCTGCCCAGGCAAATAGAACTGCTTGTCTGTTTTACTTTCCTGAAAAACACCTGAGAACTTCCTTCTCAGAACCTTGACTGCCTTTCTCTACTCTTCCATACTTAACCAAAAAATTCAAAGGTGTAGCTCAAATCCCAGGTATATAATACCTGTCCTATTGGCTTAGCATGGACACTTGATTTCTGATGCTCCCAAAAAGCATAGCCTGGGCTTGCATTTCTTTGGATCCTGCCCCTTGTACATATTACTGATAAGAAGTTGGCCTAGCAAAAAAAAATTTTATGATAAAGTGGAGCAGCAATCCAGCTATAATCCCCCCTTCTCTGGTTCATGTCTCAGGTCTGCCTGTGTTCATATCAGTCTTATGTACTACCCCAAAATCTACTGGCTCAGGGATATGACCATGCAAATCATTGCTGTTTATTCATTGGGAATCTGCTATGTATAAATCACTGTACATATATCAACTCTCCTCAAAATGCCTTATTGGGATGTGATGAGGGTTATTTTTTTTAAATCATGATTTACCAATGAGAAAACAGGACCACAGAGATTAAGTTGTTCAAAGTAACACAGCTATTACATGGCAGAAAGATAATCCAAAATCAGGTCTGTTGGAAAATCCTCAGATTAACTTCTCAAATGCCCCATACCTTCCTGTTCTGTGCATGGTTCACAAATAGGCCTCCATTTACAGAAAAAAATATAATCCTATAAATAGGAGTCCAAGTGATGGAATCAGAAAGCAATAATAGCTTCATAAATGATGAGGGTCATCATTCAGGTTTAAGGTATGTTGTTCAGAGGGACCAAGACTGAGATCTAGGAGAACAGGTCAAGATACCAGGGTCATTCTAGAATATTCTGAGTGAAACAAGGGCTATGTGATTTTTGTCTCCACATTGGCCCACAGCATTGGTTCTCAACTTGGGGCATTGGAAATGTCCAAAGACATTTTTGGTTGTCACAGCTTAGAAGGAATGTATTGCTTAGTGGCATTTTGTAAGTAGAGGCCAGGAATGCTGCTAAACATTCTACAATGCATAGGAAAACTCCCCCCTGAACAAAGAATTATCTAGCCCAAAATGTCAATAGTGCTAAATTGAGAAAATCTGGCCAGCAGGGAACGTTTTCACAGTCCTGCCTGCAGTTGGCACTCTGGATACTGAAAGGGCCATTGGCTTCTTCTTGCTTCAGGTGATGTCAACTTTTGCTTTGGGGTCTGAGCTTTAGAGGTAAGAGGAGGCTTTAAGGTCATGCATCTATGTAGCCTTGGGAATAGGGTCAGGCAGTGTCTCTTATAGGACCACTCCTGGGATCTCAAGACCCTGTCTGACATCTGGTACCTCCTAGGAGGATTCCACAAGAACATGTGGCCTTGAAATTTAAAGCCCTCTTATGACATTTCTGTCACCCCCCATTCCTCCCTTTCCTTTTCCCCCATGCCCCAGTTCTTTCTCTTTTGTGCTTACCAGCCTGTTTAAAACTCTCTCTGGTTGATCCTTTGCCTTCATGGTCCATCACCCATCCTTCTCAGCATGTGCCAGCCCATACCCTCAGCTCCTTTCAGGGACAGTTCAGGACCCACCTCATTTAGGAAGAGAGGCAGCAAGAAAGGGACCTTCCTCAGCCACAGAACTTCTCAAATGCCTGAACAACTCTGCATATGCCACCATTCCTACTGCAATCACCTCACCCGTGCAATGGTGGGGTTTGGGTCGGAGCTTGGAACCAGAGTCCATGACCATTCAGGGCCAGAACCAGGTTTATTGGTAGAATTCCCTGAAAATGCTTCTCCCATGCAGGGCCCGAGATGTGTTCTTAAATCCCCCATTCTACTCATGGTTCTTACTCCAGAGTCCAAACCACAGCACAGAAGGGAACCAATGTTAAAGAAATCAGTGAAAAATAACATATTATAAGCCAAATATCATTAAAAGCACATTTTGTGATAAGATATATTCATCAGATACATTCTGAGTAAATGGAACCCTTTAACCTTGAAGATGGAAGGGGAAAAAAAATCTGCCCTTGGTTTGGTGATTGTTAGGGGAGCATTTGCCCTGTGAATGACATGACTTTATATCAAAAAATAAAACAGGTCTTCAAAATCCCAAAGAACAGAGCCTTAAATAATGTGCTGAGATGGTAAGTGAAAAGATATCTAGAGTCTAGGCAAACCCAGAGTCAGAAATTATATATCTCTTTCTTTTCCTCATAAACCATACTCCACAATAGAATATTTTACCTTTCATCTGAAAACATCTCTCTTCTCCTAGCCCCTGCCTCATAAATAACAAGTAGTGAAGGAGAAAAATTAAGTTGGTATCCGTATTGTCTGAGATGTGTTTCAGAGGACAATTACTTTCTATAGCAGGTTTCAGATCAAAATGGTATCATGTTTTCTCATGAATTAGGTCAAGGAGTTCTGTGTCACAACTTGAGTAATGTTGTAAGACAAAATGTTCCATGCTACATGCAGCTCTGTAAGATCATCATCTCAGAACTTCTGAAATACCAGAAGAAGATAAATACCTGACACATCAGGATAGTCAACTACTTGGGTAACAAAGGGTGGGGGGGGCATATCTTTACGTGTGACATTATTCTCAGAATCACATACTGCCTCATTCACTTCCCAACCCTCCACACGAGCTGGCTGGAGGCAGCCAGTTAATCCATATGTCTATGAGAGAAGGAGAATAGATTGAAAAGGGCTTCACCACCACATGAAGATGACATGTGCTTAAGAAATGGAATTTAGGACGGGTGCCTGGGTGGCTCAGTCAGTTAACTGTCTGCCTTCAGCTCAAGTCATGATCCCAGGGTCCTGGGATGGAGTCCCGCATCAGGCTCTCTACTCAGTGGACAGCCTGCTTCTCTCTCTCCCCCTCTGCCTGCTGCTGCCCCCGCTTGTGCTCTCTCCCTCTCTCGCTCTGTCAAATAAATAAATAAAATCTTAAAAAAAAAAAAAAGAAATGGAATTTAGGGAAGTTAAATTCAACTAACGTTGACCAAATACATTCTTCATGGCAACGCAGAATATACTAAAGGATCTCACTATAACAGAGGAAACAGACAGGCAAGCTAATATTTACCAGTCTAATAAGCTATAAACTGTGTTAACAGAGCAAGAATTAAGAGTCTCTGGTAAGGGGTAGAGATGGTTGGGATAGTTCACCAAGAAGGTTATCCTTGAACTAAGGTTTTGATGACTGACCAAGAGTTCTCTGGCTAAACAAAGTAAGAAGTACAACCTAGGAAGAGAAAACATTTATCCACTTACAAGACACAATGTATATGTAGGAGGGGTCACAGGAGACTCTAATCTTAGATTTTAAAATGACTAAGGGCGTGAGCCCAAGGATCCTCAGGGATCAGTTGAACAAGTTGATTTATCCAGGAGAAGAGGACCAGGAAGGAGAAAGTTTTGTGACCATGCCTAGAGATAGAGATGAGAAAGCAAGTATGTGTAAGAGGTGCCATCTGGACCAAGGACAGGCTTGATGGCATGGTCTGAGTTCTATGAATAGGGAGTGTCACAGAAATAGGGTGTAGGAGCAAAAGTACATAAGGAAATTTTGAAATATGGTGCATAGGCATTATGAAAGGGAACAAAGAGTAAATCAAGTATAGGAGACAAATCAGTACAAAATACAGCACTTCTTCGGCACTGAGAAATTTAGTTAATTATGGGAGGGCAACTCAGAACACTAGCCCAGCAGGAGATGGCAGATACCCACTGAACGTGGAAATGCCCAGCAGGTACCTAGCAGGAAATAACAGAAGCTGGACCAACATGCAGTGCCCAGAGAATATTTGCAAAAGACAAAAATCAGTCTAATGCAAGCCAGCCTGTCTGGAAATCCCTTATTATTCCCACATGTTTGAGTAAGATCTTTCAGGTCTTTCTGCAAGACTGTGAACATAATCTAGTGACATTAGAGATAATACCATTAATGGGATGCCATTGGTACCTATAGGCTGCTGAGGCAATTGGAGTTGTGTATTGAAGAATGAAAAAGCGCAATGTGACATTGGCTTGGCCCTCAGGTGGCAAGAAAACTGATATCAGAGGTTAGAAAGATGGCAGTTCATGTTATAGAGAAGCAAAACGCCTGTCAAAACTTTTCATATGGTGAGTATGGAGGCAGACAGGCCCACTCAGCCTACAGCTCGAAGAAAATAGGCTAAAAAGCAGTGTTAGTAATACACACTGGTTTGGAAAGAACTGGCTGACTTGCAAGCAGAAATGAGAGAGGATAGAGAGTAAATATGTAAGGCTTTGCATGGTTGAAAAGCTGAGGCTTCAAGACACCAAACACTAAGAAATGGGCATTTAAAAAATAAAAACAGTCCAGAACCACAAACATTTAAAACCTCTTTTGATTAAAGTGGCTCAGTGTAAAGGTCCTATTAAGGTTATAACTGTCCCTTGCATAGTTTAAGGTGGTCATTGTTAGGCTGAAATAGACAAGGGCATGGAGGAGAGGAAGCAATGAAATAAATCTGTATCAAATGTTATATCTAGTAATCCTTGAGCATGCTTATAGGCACCTGGAATTGACTAGAAGCAAAGAGATCAGAAGATGACCAAGTTTTAAAGAAACAAACATCACTGCTAAACAAAAGTCTTTGACTATTCCAGTGGTACAAATAAATTTGGGATCCTCTAATTTGCATGAGCAGGAAGAAGGGTATAAAGGCTACGGAATCCCCAAGGAGGGCATGACCCCAACATCTCCTTCAGATGTGGGCAAGGAAGACATGCAAAAGAAAGAAGAAGAAAAACATGGCCCATAAGGCAGACCCAGGAGCAAAGGAAAACAATGGATAAGACAGCTGTCCTCAAAGAACGATACCAGGACCTAAACAAGAAAATTCCCCACCATCAGAGTAGGGGGCCTTCCAAAACGCTTGTGGTTCCCTAAGTGCCAAGGGCCAGTAGCTGTGCTATGCCTTGTATGCTTCCTTTTCCCAAATGACAGTCTGCCCTGAGGGTACCCCGTGCCTGCTCCACCACTGCATATTGGATGTATGGGGTGGGAGCAGGAAAGACACCTTGCCCTTTTAGTTCACAGGTTGCTGGGACAAAAGGGGTCTTATCCAAACCTGATAGGAAGGCCCGTGTATCACTCAGAAATCATGGGCCGTGAGCTGGATACTGTGGCTGGATAGGACTTCTGGTCAGCCCTTGTAGGGAGGAAAGTGAATGTGTGCTGTGTGTGGGAATATAGAGGCATATGGATATTTAGTGACCAGAGGAACTGAGGGTAGCAGGGGCATTTCACTGATGACTAAAAGCTTATAAGTAGAGTTTAGCTAGAAATGTAGAACTACATTTCCCAAACCCTTCTTGCATCTAAATGGGTCCATGCGACTATTTCTGGCCAAAGGAATATGAGCAGAAATTATGTGTGTCCCCTCCGTCTGTGGTGGTTAAGTATTCAGTGTATCTTCCCCATATTCTTTTCCCTTTATATGGATGCTTTGGAGGCCACATATTGGCAGTACCTCAGACAGGAGGAGCCTAGATACCCTTGAAGGAGCCTGAGTAACCACTTAAAAGAGGGCCACCTAGAAAAGGTATCTATTCAGGAATAGCTACATTGGTCTTTGAATAAAAGAGAAATAAATTATATTCTATTAAATCAGCATGATTTTGTTGTTGTCACAGCAGCTGGTATTAATTAGGCTGAATAATACAACCAGCAAAGCCAAGTGAAAAGAGGTAAGAAATATCACATTGTACTTAAGGAAATAAAATAGTTTATACTGTTATAACATAAGATGAACAGGGAGAAATGACAGAAGGTGAGGCTGGAGGGGTAAACAAAGAATAGATAAGTGTTTCTCAAAGTGTAGCCCATGAACTTTCCGTATTCAAATCCCTTGGGAGTCTAATTAAAAATGCAGTTTTGGGGATTCTACCCCAGACCTAGACAGAATCAGAATCTCTTAAGAGATTGGTAGGAGGAGAGATGAACCATGAGAGACTATGGACTCTGAGAAACAAACGGGGTTTTAGAGGGGACGGGGGGGGGGGATTGGTTGGTCCAGTGATGGGTATTAAAAAGGGGCAGTACTCCAGGGGGGCACGGGAAATTATAAAAAAAAAAAGTACCAGGTACAACAAAATAAAAAAAACAAACGATATTTTCAGGGAGAAACATAAAAAAATTTAAAAATTCAAAAAAAAAAAAAAAAAGAGATTGGTAGGAATGCAAACCAGTGCAACCACTGTGGAAGACACTAGGGAGGTGCCTCAAAAAATTGAAAATAGAATTACCATATGATCTAGTAATTCCAATCCTGGGTATTTACCTAAAGGATATGAAAACACTATTTCAAAAAGATATATGTACCCCTATGTTTAGTGCAGCATTATTTACAATAGCCAAGGTATGGAGGCAATGCAAGTGTCCTTTGATAGATGAATGGATAAAGAGGATGTGATATATATTATATCACACACACACATACACACACACCCAGAACGGAATATTATTTAGTCATAAAAATGATGAAATCTTGCCATTTGTAACAACAGTGATAGATCTAGAGAGTATAATGCTAAGTGAAATAAGTCAGAGAAAGAGAAATACCACATGATTTCACTCATATGCGGAATTTAAGAAACAAAAAAATGAAGAAACAAAGGAGAAAAACAAAAAAACAGACTCTTAAATACAGAGAACAAACTGGTGGGGGAATGGATGAAATAGGTGAAGAGGATTAAAGAGTACACTTATCATGGTAAGTACTGAGTAATGTATAGAATTGCTGAATCACTATATTGTACATCTGAAATTAATATAACACTGTATGTTAATTATGCTGGAATTAAAATAACATTCTTTAAATGCAGCTTTGGGGACTCCACCCCAGACTTACAGAATCAGGATCTCCTAATGCCCACAAAGACAATTTTTAACAAGAACTCAGGCAATTCAAATGCACACAACAGGCTGAAAGCTACCAAGCTGGATGGTAAAGGGACCCTGTGTATCCTTTTAAGATTCCTTTATTTTACCACAAAGACTATTGGGAACTGGTGAAAAGTCATAATTAGAGAAGCAATATAATCATATCTCAGTAGGGTGTTAACTCCATGAAGGTAAAGAGTTTGTCTCTTTTTTTCATACTATATCCTTACTGCCTCAAATAGCATCTGGAATTTATTAGGTACTCAATAAATATTTAATGAATAAATGAATCAGATTTGAGTTCTAAGATGAGCATTGCCAAGGAAGTGCAGAAAATGAATTGGAAGGGAAGATAATGGCTGCTGAGTGACCTGTTAGGAGGTTATTAAAATTGTTGAGGTGTGAGATGATGTATTTTTAAGCTAAAGCAATAGCACTGAGAATAGAAGAGGGTATGATTTTGAAATATATATAGAAGGATAAATTGGTGTGTCTTAGTACCTGATTCACGTAAGTGGATGGCGGGAAAGAAGCCTATGAAGACTCTGATTTTTTTTCCTGTCTAATGAAATTGATGACAAAGATCCAGAATTTAAGTCAATTTTCAGGAGAAGATAAATTTAGTATTAGATACAATGAGTTTGAAAGTCTGATAAAACATTCAGACATTTGGTACCTGGTTGGCTCTATGTTTCAGGAACACATGAAAAATAACTGGACTATAGATACAGATTTGGGAGTTTGCACTCATTCATTTATTCATTCATTCATTAGACAAACATTTACTCAGTGTCTACCTTATTAGCTGCTAGACTAGGGCCTAGATATACAAAGATGCCTTCAAGAGTCTTATAGATCCATGAAAGGACTAAGGAATAGTATGGTCCTAAGAGCAGTGTGCCCAAGGAGGTCAGAAGAGAGGTACCCAATCAAGCCAGCAGGTTGAGAGAAAGCTTCGAAGTGGAGGCTCTTGGGGAAAGTGCACCACAGGCGGAAGCTTCCGTGTGGACAGAAGTCAGTTGCAGCAGAGTCAGGAAGAAGCCAATTTGTGTAGTGAATTGAGAAGTGAATGGGGGATTAGGAAGGACAGTGAATTTAAGACAACGCTTTCAAGAAATTTGGATGAAAAGGAGAGAAGAGAAATGGGTCAACAGCTAAAGGGAGCAATAAAGAGGCCCCAAAATTCCATTTAGAAAAGGAGAGAGTTAAGTAGGTTTTCTTGCAGAAAGTCAGGAAAGGGTGAGGTTATAAGAGAGAAGGGGCAAAAAGTGATAAAGCAAAATCAGAGAAGAGGGAACAGGATAGAATAAATTTACTTGACAAATGAGCTGTAGACAGGCTGTGAGGGGCTTCTTTCACTGCTCATGGTGGGAAGGAGGTGCACAGATGGAAATCATGCCTGGAGTTGAGAGGGAAGAGTTGGGAAGGGGAAGATGTCTGATGCAAGTATGGAAAGCCCTGGTAGGGGTTGTGAAGATGAAGCCAGCGTGGAGTACTTTTTTGGGGGTTAAATGAGAAAAAAATGAGAGTGCTGTAACTTTTTTTAAAATTTAAATTCAATTAATTAACATATAGTGTATTAGTTTCAGAGGTAGAGTTCATGGATACATCGGGTTTATTTAACACCCGGTGCCCATTACATCGTGTGCCCTCCTTAATGCCCATCACCCAGTTACCCCATCCTTCCACCTCCCTCCCCTCCAGCAACCCTCGGTTTTTTTCCTATGCTTAAGAGTCTCTTATGGTTTGTCTCCCTCTCTGATTTCATCTTGATAATGCTAGAACTTTTAAAGAGAAGTTAAAACCAATCAACCCAACATGCCAGAAAAATGCATTATGACCAGGGATGATAACTAGTTTTTATAAATATATGTTCGTCCCCAAATTATTACAACTGCATGGCATGTTAGGAGCCTATAAGCTATTTATCTTTGTAACCCTGTGCCTGTCAGAGAGCCTGGCCCACAACAGGCCCTCAACAAATGCTGGCTGTGTGAGTCCCAGACGCAGTGAGTACTGTTCCAACAACCTTTATCTATTCTTAACAGCTATAAATTCTGATTTATAATGAAGCTAATATTCTAATTAAAACAAATTACTAAGAATTAAAAGTAATAGCCTTCTATTTCAGTAAAATAGCTTCTCATCAGAGCCCTGGAACAATGAAGATGACCAAGCTTACATTCAGAAAACCTGCACACGGTTCAATGCTATTGGGGGGAAAAATAAGCTAGAATTCATGACACCACCTCTGGTTGCTCAGAGTGCCTTGTCAGCCTCTCTATATTCAGAAAAGATTCCTTTGGATTTAGAGTCAGATTTAAACAATCTCCTAAAACAACATATGCTCAACTCAAACTGTTACCAAACTTATGTTCAGAATGCATAAGCCAGTAGTTATGATTTATGCAAGAGGAGAAGGCAGTGTGGCTGTTTATCCTTTCCCCATGTTCAGATTTCCTGAAGATCCACTATGAAAATAGTCATGGAAATTTTACAATTTCATTCTTTCAGTTTGCCTGAACAGGTTATAGAAATACAATCAGATCAACGATTTCATTGTTATCACCTTACCTATAACCAGCAGCAGCAACACCTCCATCATCCTTAGCAGCAAAATAAATGCCTCTCGGATAGATCTAGATGCTGTACTAGTGATTCACAGACACAGACCTTGAACTTGGAAAGCGTATCAGGGCCACATGACATATTTGGAGAAAGAAAGGCCAGGAACCTGTGGCTTGGTGAGGCTACCTCCCCAACTGTGTTGACTGAACCAATTCCTATTCAGGCCAGAGGTTCTCGACCCTCACCGCACATTAAAATCTCATGGGAAACTTCAAAAAATACAGTTGGAGAGTCCCTGCCCAAAGTCATCTATATCAGAATCTGGAAAGGAGAGGGGATGTATTGAGGGATCCAAGCATTAGTATTTTTTAAAGCTTCCTGGGTGTCTCAGTCAGTTAATTGTCTGTCTTCAGCTCAGGTCATGATCCTAGGGTCCTGGGATCGAGCCCCATGGCTGGGGCTCCTGTGGGGAGCCTGCTTCTCTCTCTCTCCCTCTGTCCCTGCCCCCAACTCGTGCTGTCTTGCTCTGCTCTATATCTTCCTCAAATAAACAAAATCTTAAAAAATAAAGCTTCCTTAATTATAAAAATTTTATTTTGAGACAACTCTAGATTCACATGAAGTTGTAAGAAATCATGGAACACTACATCAAAAACTAATGATGTAATAACGTATGGTGATTAACATAACATAATAAAATTTTTTAAAAAAAGAAATAATACAAAGAGATTTCATGTCCTTTACTGCTTTCACTGATGATAATATCTTGCAAAATTATACTACAATATCACAATCAGGGTACCTCACAGAACAGTTCTATCACCACAAGGATCCCTCCTGCCACTCCTTCATAGTCACAGCCACTTCTCTCCCACCTCCACTCCATCCTCAACCCCTGGGAGCCACAATCTGTTCTCCACTTTCACAGTGCTGTCATTTCGAGAATGTTGCACAAATGAAAACATACAGTATGTGGCCATTTGGGATTGCCTTTTTCCACTCAGCATAATTCCCTTGAAATTCATCCACATTGTTGTGCTTATCAATATTTTGTTCCTTTTTCATTGCTGAGTAGTGTACCACAGTATGGATGTACCCACAATTTATTTAACCATTCACCTCTTGAAGGGACATCTGGGTTTTCATGTTTTAAGCTATTATGTATAAAGTACCCATGAACATTTGCATATAGACTTTTATGTGAAAATAAGCTTGTGTCTCTGGGAAAAATGCCCGAGAGTGCATTTGCTGGGTCATACAGTAGTTGCATGTTTAATTTTACAAGAAATTTCTTTAAAAAAAATGTTTTCTGGAGTGGCTGTGTCATTTTACATTCCCACCAGCAGTGCATGAGGGAATCAGCTTCTCTGAATTCTTCCCAGAATCTGCCGTCATTATTTTTTTACGTTAGCCCTTCTGTGTGTAGTAATATCTCACCGTGGTCAAAATTAGCATTTACCTGATTACTAATGATGTTACACATATTTTCATGTGTTTATGTGCCATCTACATATTCTCTTCAGTCTTTTCCCCATTTTCTAATTGGATTAACTTTTTAAATGTTGAATTTGGATATGTGGTTTGCAAATATATTTTTTCCTGTTTGTATGTTATCTTTTCATCTTCCGAACTGAGTTTTTCAGAGGTAAAGTTTTTAATTTCAATCAAGTCCTATTTGTCTATTTTTCCCTGTATAACTCATGCTTCCAGTATTATGTTAAGCAAGAGTGGTAAGAATGGATATATTTGCCTCATCCCCAACCTTAGAGAAAAAATCCTTCAGTTTCTCATTATTAAGTATGATGTTTGCAAAAGATTTTAGTAGATGCTCTTTATGTGAGAAATGTTGCCCCTGTTTTCTGAGAGTTTTTATCATGCATGAGTGTTTGCCTTTGTATAGTACTTTTTCTGCGCCAACTGATATGAATATATCCACTGATTTTTCTTCTTTAGCCAGTTAATATTGTAGATTCTATTTCATTGATTGATTTTTGAATGTTGAGTCAGCCTTGCATACCTGGAATAAATCTCACTTGGTCATGGTGAAAAATTCTTTTTATACATTTTTTTTCATTCAATTTGCTATTATTTTGTTAAGGATTTCATGCCTAAGTTTATACTTGGTATTGGTCTATTTACTTATTTTGTCTGATTTTGGTATCAAAATAATACTAGTTTCATAAAATGAGTTAGGAAATATTCCTTCCTCTTCTATTTTCTGGAAGAGATCATATAAAATTGATGTTAATTCTTCTTTAAACATTTCGTACAATTCTTCAGTGAAGCTGCATGGGTCTTAACAGATTTCTTTTTCAGGAGCTTTTATATTACAAATTAAATGTTTAATGGTTATAGAACTCTTTGTGTTGTTTATTTTATGTTGGTTGAGTTTTGATAGTTTATGGTTTTTGAGAAATTGATTCATTTCTACTAAACTGTCAAATTTATGAGTGTAAAGTTGGTTATATAGTGTTCCCTCACCCTCTTTTTAATGGCTGTAGAATCTATAGTGATATCCTCTTTTTAATTCATGATATTGATGATCTGTGTCTTCTCTATTTTTATCTTTGTCAGTCTTGTTAGAGGTCTATCAATTTTATTGATTTTTTTAAAGAAGTTTTTTGTTTCATTGAGTTTCCTATTTTCTTCTTTTGATTTCTTTAATTTCTGCTTGTCTTTATGATTTCTTCGACTTGCTCTTCTTTTTCTAGTTTTTTTAAGATAAAAACTTAAATTATTATTATTTAACTGAAGTACAGTTGACATATATTAGTTTCAGGTGTTCAACATTGTAACTTGACAATTATGTTCATTATGAAATACCACAGTAAGTGTAGTTACTATCTGTCATCATACAAAGTTATTACAATATTATTGACTACATTCCATATCCTGGACTTTTCATCCTTGTGACTTCTTTATAAGTGGAATTTTGTACCTCTTAATCCCCTTTACCTATTTTGCCCATCCTCCCACACCCCTCCCCTCTCTACACAAACTTTGTTTCTCTCTTTTGTTGTTGTTGTTTAGATTCCACATATAAATGAAGTCATACGGTATTTGGCTTTTTGTCTTACATTTCATTCAGCATAATACATTCTAGGTCCATCCATATTGTCACAAACGGCAAGATTTCATTCTTTTTTTCATGATGCAGTATTATTGTAACTGCTTTTTCAAGTATATAATATAGTGTTATATTAGTTGCAGGTACAATATAATGATTCAACAATTCTAGACATTACTTAGTGCTAATGACAATAAATGTACTTTTTATTTCCTTCACCTATTTCACCCACCACCCTACCCAACCTCTCCTCTAGTAACCACCAGTTTGTTCTCTATAGTTAAGAGTCTGGGGGTTTTTTGTTTCTTTTCTGCTTTGTTCATTTATTTCTTAAAGTCCAAATATGAGTGAAATCATATGGTATTTACCATTCACTGACTTCTTTTTCACTTATACTCTCTAGATCCATCCATGTTGTTGTAAATGGCAAGATTCCATCATTTTTTATGGTTGAGTAATATTCCATATATCTCACTTCTTTATCCATTCATCTACCAACGGACATTTGCATTCCTTCCATATCTTGGCTATTGTAAATAATGCTGCACTAAACATAGGGGTGCATATATCTTCTTGAATTAGTGTTTCCATATTCTTTGGGTAAATACCCAGAAGTGGAATAACTGAATCTTATGGTAATTCTATTTCTAATTTTTTAGGAAACACTGTTTTCCACAGTGCCTACACCAGTTTACATTCCCACCAACAGTGCCTGAAAGTTCCCTTCTCTTCACATCCTCACCACTTGTTATGTCTTTTTTTTTCTTTTTGATGCAAGCCATTTGACTGGTGTGTAGTGATATTTCATTGTGATTTTTGCTTTCCCTGACTATTAATAATGTAGAGCATCTTTTCATGTGTTTCTTGGCCATTTGTACATCTTCTTCAGAAAACTTTCTATTCAGATCCTTTGTCCATTTTTAAATTGGATTATTTGGGATTTTTGTGTGTGTTGAGTTGTATGACTTCTTTATATATTTTGGATATTAACCCCTTATCAGATATATGATTTGCAAATATCTTCTCCCATTCAGTAGGTTGCCTTTTTGTTTTGTTGATGGTTTCCTTCACTGTGCAAGAGACTTTTAGTCTTCGACACTCCCAAATGTTCATTTTTGCTTTTGCTTCCTTTGCCTGAAGAGAGATTCAGGAAGATATTGCTAAGATTGATATCCAAGAGATTACTGCTTATGTCCTCTTTTAGGAGTTTCATGGTTTCAGGTCTTACATTTAGGTCTTTAGTCCATTTTGAGTTATTTTTTAATATGGTTATCAGAATGCTGACAACACTGACTTCATATTTGGTCCTCCATCTTGTTTTTTCCTCGGGTGCACAGATGGCACCCGTTTAGATAACTACCCTGTGACCTCACCACCATGCCCCTCACTCCATAAAAGCTGGGGACTAAGGTGCAGAGAATGGGGGGAGACTAGCTGCAGTGAATGGGCAGAGAATGGGGGGGGAGAATAGCTGCACAGTTCCTGGATTATCTTTCAGTCTACCCACCTCATTGCCCCATCAGTAAGTTACCCTGAATAAAATTCTGTAAATGGTATGGAGTGACTTACTTTGTTTTTCAGTATTAAAGCACCTTCTCAGTCTGGAGGATACATTACTGATCCTCCTCCACCTTCTAACAACAGGGTAAGATAGTTGCCCAATTTTATTCTTTTGTAGATAGCTTGTTTCCCAACACAATTTATTGAAAAGACTGCCTTTGTCCATTGTCTAGTCTTGCCTCCTTTGACATAGATTACTTGACCATATAGGTATGGGTTTATCTCTGGATTTTTAATTTTGTTCTATTGATCCATAGATCTGTTGTTGTGCCAGTACCATACTTTTTTGATTACTATAGCTTTGTAATACAGTTTGAAATCTGGGATTGTGATACCTCTTGTTTGGTCTTTTTTCTCCAGATTGCCTTGGCTATTTGGAGTCTTCTGTGGTTCCACACAGATTCTAGGATTATTTTTCTATTTCTGTGAAAAATATTGGTATTTTGCTATGAATCTCATTGAATCTGTAGATTGCTCTGTGTAGAATGGACATTTTAATGATATCAGTTCTTCCAATCTATGAGCATGGTATATTTTTCCATTTATTTGGGTCATCTTTGATTTCTTTCATCAACGCCTTATAGTTTTCACGGTACAGGTCTTTTACTTCTTTGGTTAAATTTATTCTGAGGGATTTCATTCTTTGTGATGGAATTGTAAATGGGATTGTTTTGTTAATTTCCTTTTCTACTATTTTATTAGTACGTAGAAATGCAATTGATTTCTGTATCTTGATTTTTTATCCTGCAATTTTATTGAATTCATTTATTAATTCTAATATTTTTTGGTGGAGTCTTTAGGGTTTTCTATATATATAGTATCATGTCATCTGCTGTAGTGGCAGTTTTACTTCTCCCTTACCAATTTGGATGCCTTTTTTTTTTCCTTTTTCTTGTCTGATTGTTATGGCTATGACTTCCAGTACTACACTGAATAAAAGTGATGAAAGTGGACAACCTTGTCTTGTTCCTGACCTTATGGAAAAAGCTTTCACAGCTTTTCACCATTAAGTATGATGTTAGCTGTAAGTTTGTTATATATGACCTTTATTTTATTGAGGAATGTTCCCTCTAACTCCACTTTACTGAGAGTTTTTATCATGAATAGATGTTGAATTTTGTCAAATGCTTTTTTGACATCTACTGAGATGATCATATGATTTTTATCCTTCATTTTGTTAATGTGGAGTATCATATTGATAGATTTGTGTATATTGAACTATCCTTGCATCTCTGGAATAAATCCCACTCAACCATGGTGAATGATCCTCTCAGTGTATTTTTAAATTTGATTTACTGGTATTTTCTTGAGTTTTGTATCTATATTCATTGTGGTTATTGGTCTCTAATTTTCTCTTTCTCTGCTTTTGGTAGCAGAGTAATGTTGGCCTTGCAGAATACATGTGGAAGCATTCCTTACTTTTCTATTTTTTTAAATAATTTTAAAGGAATAAGTATGAACTCCTCTTTAAATGTTTGGTAGAACTTACCTGTGAAGCCATCTGGTCCCAGACTTTTGTTTCTTGGGAGTTTTTTGATATCCAATTCTATTTTGTTACTAGTAATTGGTCTGTTGAGATTTTTCTATTTCTTCCTAATTCAGTCTTGGGAGATTGTGTCTCTAGGAATTTATCCATTTCTTCTAGGCTGTCCAGTTGTTGGAATATAATTTTCAATAGTTATCTCTTACAATTCTCTGTATTTGTGTGGTGTCATTGTAACTTCTCTTTCCTTTCTGATTTTATTTGAGTCCTCTTTTTTTCTTGATTAGTTTGCCTAAAGTTAATCAATTTTGTTATTTTTTTAATTTTAATTACAGTATAGTTAGCATACAGTGTTATAATACTTTCAGGTATATAATACAATGATTCAACAATTCTATATATTACTCAGTGCTCATCATGGTGAGTGTACTCTTAATCCCCTTCACCTATTTCACCCACCACACCACCCACCTCCCCTCTGGTAACTGTCCGTTTGTTCTCTATAGTTAAGAATCTATTTTTTGTCTATTTTTCTTCTTTGGTGATTTGTTTTGTTTCTTAAATTCCACATATGAGTGAAATTATATGGTATTCATCATTCTCTGACCTATTTTACATAGCATAATACTTTCTAGTTCCATCCATGTCACTGCAAATGGCAAGATTTCATTCTTTTTGATGCCTGAGTAATATTCCGTGATATATAATATATATATATATATATATATACCACATCTTTTTTATCCATTCAGCTGTCGATGGACACCTGAGCTCTTCCCATATTTTGGTTATTGTGGACATTGCTGCTATAAATACTGGAGTGCATGTGCCCCTTTGAATCACTATGTTTGTATCCTTCAGATAAACACCTTGTCAGACTCCCTATGTCTTGACTGTAGCATTTATTCCATTTAAAATAATTGTTGATAGGTAGGTACTTATTACAATTTGGTTGTTTTCTGATTTCTTTGGTAGTTCTTCTCTGTTCCTTTCTTCTTTTCTTGCTCTCTTCCCTGGTGGTTTGATGCCTTTTATTAGAGTTATTTTTGGATTCCTTTCTCTTTTTTTGTGTGTGTATTATAGATTTTTGGTTTGTGGTTACCATAGGTTCATATATCAAATCCTATGTGAATAGCAGTCTATATTAAGTTGATAGTCACTGAAGTTTGAACACATTATAAAAGCACTGATTTTTTATTCCCCCCTCCACATTTCATGTGTATGAGGTCATATTTTACATCTTTTTATTTAGTGTATCCCTTGGCTACCATTTTTAGATATAACTGATTTTACTACCTTTGTGTTTTAACCTCCATACTGAATTTATAAGTGATTAATCTACTCCCTTTACTATATGTTTGCTTTTACCAATGAAATTTTTCCCTTTCTTAATTTACTTCTAATTATGGCCTCTTCTTTCCACTTAAATAATTCCCTTTAACATTTCTTGTAAGGCTGGTTTAGTGGTGATGAATTCCTTTAACTTTTATTTGTTTCAGAAACTCTATTTCTCCTTCAATTCTACATGAGCACTTCCAAGTAAAGTATTCGTAGTTGTAGGTTTTTTCCTTTCAGCCCTTTGAATATATCATACTACTTTCCTGTGGCCTGCAAGTTTCTGCTGAAAACCCCCCTGATAGCGTAATAGGGTTTCTCTCCTATGTAACTATTTGCTTTTCTCTTGCTGTTTCTAAGATTGTTTATCCTTAACTTTTGCTACTTTAATTACCATGTGTTTTTGTGTGGGCCTCCTTAGGTTCATCTTGTTTGGTGCTTTCTGTGCTTTCTAAACCTGGATATCCATTTCCTTCCCCACATTAGGGAACTTTTCAGTTATTAGTTCTTCTGCCTCCTTCTCTCTCCTCTGTGACTTCTGCGATGTGAATGTTATTATGCTTGATGATGTCACAGAAGTCCCTTAACTTATCCTCATTTTTTATTATTTTTTTCTATTTGCCATTCAGCTTGCTTTCCATTACTCTGTCTTCAAGATCACTTTTCTGTTCTGCATTTTTAAATCTGATTGATTCCTTCTAGTGCATTTTTCATTTCAGTTATTGTATTCTTCAGCTCTGATTGGTTACATTTTATATTTTCTAGCTCTTAGTTGAAGTTCTCACTGAATTCACCCATTCTTCTCTCAAGTCCAGTGAATATCTTTATAACCATTACTTTGAACTTTTTATCAGGCATATTGCTTATTTCCATTTCATTTAGCTCTTTTGCTGTGTTGTTTTTTTTTTTTTTTTTTTAACTTGGGACATAGTTCTCTTTCTCTTCATTTTCTCTCTCTGTGTTTGTTTCTATGTGTTAGGTAGGTCAGCTACAGACCTTCCCTGGTCTTGAAAGTAGTGGCCTGTGTAGAAGGGGTCCTGTGGTTCCCTGTAGTGCTATGTCTCCTGGTCACCAGAACCAGGTTCTCCAGAGATGTCTCTTCTGTAGTTAGCATGTGCCTTCCTGTTGTGCCTGAGCTATGATTGCTGTTGGCATCCTGGGGGCTAGGCTACCCCTCAGCCCAGCTGGCTGCAATAACCCACTTTACTTGCTGTGGGGGCAGTGGTGGAAAGGATTTCCTCCCTGTACTGCTGCCTGTGAGGCCTGGCTGCAGCCACTGCTGGCTTGCTGGTGGGTGGGGCTGGCCCTCAACCGAGCTGTCTGCAATGAGCCACCACGACTGCTGCAGGTGCAATGATGGGTAGGACTTGCTTTCTGAGCAGTCAGCTGAGAGGCCCACCTGCAGGAACAGTGGCACCCTAATGTATGGGATTAGCTCCCCATTCCCCAGGGCAGGAGTTACTGTGGAGGAGCATCAGTTCCAGCCAGGGCTGCCTGCTGGATGTAAGTACCTAAATTATTTGGGACATTTTTCTTTTCAAACATAAGCTTTTAGTGCTATAAATTTCCCTCTTATCATTACTGTAGCTGAGTCCCACTTACTTTGGTATGTCATATTTTTTTTTCATTCAATTCTATGTGTTCTTTTATTTCCTTTGAGACTTCCTCTTTGACCCATGGATTATTTCAAATATTGTTTAATTTCCAAGTGTTTAGAGTTTTTCTTGTTGCCTTTATGCTATTGATTTCTTTAATTTTGATTCCATCAAACTTTGATTTTAAGTTTTATTCTATCCAGTATGGACAGAGAACATACTCTGTAGGATTTCTTTTTTTTTTTTTTTTTGCGAGAAAGAGAGAGAGAGATAGGAGGGGAGAGGGAGAGAGAGAATCATAAGCAGGCACCATGCCCAATGTGGAGCCTGATGCAGGGCTTGATCTCACAACCCTGAGATCATGACCTCCGCTGAAATCAAGAGTTGGACACATAACAGACTAAGCCACCCAGGCACCCCTGATTTTAATTCTTTTAAGTTTTTTTTTTTTAATGGGCCAGAATGTAGTATCTATTTTGGTGAATGTTACATGGAAACGTGGAATAAAAGTTGTTTTCTTTTTAGGCAGAATGTTCTATATATGTCAGAGAGATCCTGTTGCTTGACCAGTGTTGTTCAGTTTTTCTGTATCCTCACTGATTTCTGTCTAGTAGTTCTATTAATTATTGAGATTTGGGTTTTTTAACTCCCAACATTTCTCTTTTCAGCTCTATAAGCTTTTCTTTCATGCATATTGAGGATTTGTTGTTTGGTGCATAAACATTTAGGAAAGTTACATCTACCTAGTGGCATGTTGTTTTATCATTGTGTAATATTGTTTTGGGTCCCTAGTAATTTTCTTTGCCATGAAGTCTACTTTGTTATTAACATGGCCACTCCTACTTTTTTTAAATTAGTGTTTGCATGGTATATCTTTTCCATCCTTTTATTTCCAACCTAATATGCTGCTGTATTTGAAACAAATATCTTATAGACAGCATATTTTTGGAATATGTTTTTTAATCTGCTCTACAAATTTCTGAATTGATATATTTAGACCATTTACATTTAAAGTAATACTGACATGTTAGTACTAAATTTGCTATTTTATCATTTGTTTTCTGTTTGTTTCCTCTGGTGTAGTTCCCCTGTTCCTCTTTCCATATCTTCCTTTGGTGTTTTGTTGTTTTGTTTTGTTTGAGCGTTTAAAAAAATTTAATATTGATTTATAGTATCTTTTAGAATTTAGCTTTATATAATTTTCTTAATGAGTGCTATGGCTATAATGTATACATAAATTGTCACATTCTATCAGTATCAACATTTTATCACTTTGTAGAAATCTTACCCTTCCTGCCTTTTCAATGTAATTGTCAAAAGTATTTCCTTTACATATGGTAAGCACTACATATGATGGTGTTATAATTTTATCAAATATAATTTAAGAAACTCATGATAATGTCTTTTCTTCTTTTGCTATAATTTCTTTTGTTTAAAGAACTTCCTTGGGCCATTCTTTAAGGATAGATGTGCTAGCAAGAGGTTCTCTTAGTTTTTCTTCTGCAGAGAATGTCTATTTCTCCTTCATTCCAGAAGGATATTTTTGTTGGATACAGCATTCATAGCTGACAGTTCTTTTCTTTCAATACTTAAAAATTGTGTGCTACTTCCTTTTGTCTCCAGGCTTTCATATTATAAATACAGACATTCAAATTGGTAGTATAAACAATGTATTGCTTCTCTTTCTCTGCTTTCAAGGTTTCTTCCTTTTTAGCTTTCAGAAGTTTAATTATGATGTATCTGAACAGGGATTTCTTTGGGTTTCCCTACTTGGGCTTTACTTGACCTCTTGAATCTGTAGGTTTGCCAAATTTGAAGAGTCATTATTTCTTCAAATACTTTTTCAATCTCACCATCTTTCTCCTCTCCTCCTGGGACCCTGATGATACAAATATTAGCTCTTTTGCTATTGTTCCCCTGGTCCCTATGACTGTTCTTTTTTCCTTCAGTCTATTTTCTCTCTTGTTCATATTTGGTAAATTCTACTGATATTTCCTAAATTCATGGATTCTATCCTCTGTCATCTCCACCCTACTACTGAGCCCATTATGCAAGGTTTTTATTTCATTGTATTTTTCATTTGTATATTTTCCATTTAATTCTTTTTTATAATTTCTATTTCTTTGTTGAGATTTCTTTTTTTATTTTGTTTCAAGAGAATTCATAATTGCTTGTTGAAATATTTTTATGATGGCTGCTTTAAAATCCTTTTCAGAGAATTCCAACATCTGATTCATCTCTGTATTGGCATCTGTTGTCTTTTCCAATTCCTGTTGTAGTTTTCCTGGTTCTTCCCCTAATATGTGATTTTTCAGTTGTATTCTGAAAATTTTAGATATTACAACACTCTGGGTCCTATTTAATCTTTTTTTAGCAGATAGTCCCTTGTTGGGTATAGCTTGAGGATTAGATAGGTGTCTATGTTCAGCCTCTGACCATTCCAGCAAAAGTGAGGCATAGATTCAAATCACCTTGTGATCTCGCCAATTGGTCCTGCTAACACCAGGAAAGCAAGAAGCAGCGGGCTGACTTAACATAGCTTTACTGCTGCGGGGAAGAGGTGAAGGCTGAACTCCTTATTGGTTCCCTTTGACACAGGGATGGGGGTAAAGCGGACTGTCAGTTATCCCACTTCTTATCACTTCTTTCTGCTTCCTTGTTGCTGAGTGGAGGTGGAGGCTCAGCTTGCCACTATACCCTGCTAGCACTATCCTGGCAGGGGCATCAGAGTGCTGCCTATTTCTGCCAGGTGGAGAAAGAAAATTAGTTCTCTGTTCCCTGGGGTCACCACTCAGTGGGGGAATTAAGCACACCTATGCTTCCACTGGTAGGCATGGAGGATCAGCTTCTTGCCGGATCAGGTGAAGTTATGGAGAGAGGGTGGGGAGGTGCAGTTGTGATGTTGGCAATCAGCTGGAGTAGGTGATATTGTCAGAAGGGTTTTCTGTTGTTAGGCCATACTTTCATCAGTTCTTTGGCCAGGGGAATTGGCTTTTCTTGGAGTTTTGTTTTGTTTTAGACTGTGCCTGTTGGCAGTTTAGGTCACTTGGGAATCAATAAAGAAACTGAGGGAATTCACTGCTTTGTCATTCCTCCATCTTTCAGAGACTTATGCTTTTTAGTTGTAATGGGGAGGACCTGAGAGAAACAGGCTAATCTTGGGGGAAACTCTTGTTTTTAATGAGAAGCTAGGATTAAAAATCTTTGATTTAGGCCAAATGATTATTCTGTATGATATGTTTTCCCATATAATTAGTTGTTTGAATGATATGATAGAATTCTACCAATATTGGTTAAGTTTTAATTGATTGCTTGATACATGCCAGGCAATTGTGTAGGTGCTGAAAATTGAGAAAAGAGACAAATCAGGTCCTTCCCTTCATGGAGTTTACAGTCTGGTGACTAGGACGGGAAGAGGATGCTCAGAAGATAGAACCTTCATCCCCACTGCCACTCCAGCTTTCAGTTCTTTGGCATCTCCTCTTGAGGCCACTGAACCACTTAACTGATCTTTCCTTCTTTGTACCTCCCTCTCTGAAGAAGATGTAGAAGCTTCTATTCCACATTAGAATCAATGAATAACTACATCTGTCTCAAGTCTTAACACCCTCAAATGACAGACTATCACTTCCAAGTAAGGTCTAAAGTGCCCCTTAACAAGACTTTAAAGCACCTCCACGATCTCCAGAAATACCACCTGCCACAATTTCCAAAACTTGTGACTCTAGCACCATGTGGCATCCTGCCTCATGCCTTTTTCACATGCTGCTTTCTCTGGACTACCCCATCTTCCTTGTTTGCTTGGTGATATTCTGTCACTTTTCAATAATCTATTTTCTGTAGTCCTGGCCCTTTGGGATCCTGTATCCTTAAGACAAATAATAACCTGGTTGACAGGAACTTGAAAGACATTATCCAGGGTCAAATGTGCTACAGAAAGTATCTGCCTATCAGAGGTGAGCTGACACTTGATCAAAGGTCCACATTTTTAAGCATCTTACACAGACACAAGAAATCCTTTTTCAGTGCCCCAGGATTACACCTTCTTTTTCCCCCATTCCAGGTGCCTTTAAACACAGAAGGTAAGCATCTACAATAGTGGGATAGAGATGGATAAAGCAGTATCAGGCTGGAGTGAATCTCTTCACCACCACAATCTTCTCTCTCTCTCTAATGAGAAAATTCTCACATCTTTTCTGAAGAGCTCTCTTCAGCTTCTGCCATCACTCACAAACACAGATGGATCTGAGCTTTCAAGGAGCTTTGGCATTGGTTCCCTTTAAGTCAGCAAATGAAACCTCTGAAGCCACAGATCTAAGATATCAACTAGAGCAGGGTTTCTCCATGGGTGAACTTTGGGATCCACTGACTTACCTATGAAACAGAGCCACCTGGGGTCACTCCCAGTGTCTTAGAATACCTTCCACCTTTCGATAGGCTAGAACCCTAGGCCTGCATCAGAATGTCATAGAGAACTTGTCAGAAATGAAGACTCCATGTCCTCATTCTCACATATTGGATATATTAGTCCTGCATTTATTAAAAGAACAGAGTAGAACCGAGTAGAATAGAAAATATAAAAATGCATCCCAAGTCGTAAGGTTAAGAATGGTTCTTGGAGGGGCACCTGGATGACTCAGTCAGTTAAGCGTCTGCCTTTGGCTCAATGTCAGGCTCCCCGCTCAGTGGGGAGACTGCTTCTCCCTCTCCACCTCCCCCGCCCCCGCTCTCTCTCTCGCTCAAATAAATAAAATCTTTAAAAACAAAAAAAGAATGGTTCCTGGAGATTATATTTCTGTAAGTCAGTGTGTGTGTGTGTGTGTGCATGTATGTGTGTGCACAACTCTTCTGTAAGGTCCTCCCTGACCTCCATCCCTAGAGTTCATCCTGACCTCTTCTGAACTACCTTTGGCTGTTTTTGTTGCACTTGCCACTCTGACTGTAACATATTTGTTAACATGTCTGTTTTGCCTAATAAACTGAGGTTATGAGTTACATTCATTTCTGTATCCAGTCCAATACCTGAAACATAATATTCACTGAATTGGTCATTCAGAAATAAATCAACAATCATCAGTGGATGCTAAAACTAATGGGTAACAGTCTGATGACAAACAAAATATTTATGTGGTGTACTGTGGTTATGTTATATGTTGTTATGTTATGATGTTATGTTATGTTATGTTATATATTGCCCTTATTTTTAAGAAATACATATTGAAGTACTTGAAGGAAGGAGGGAGAAAGAATATATAATTCTTCTGTAAATCTAAAATTATTTCAAAACCAAAGTTTAAAAATGAATGAATAAATGAATTAACAAATATTATTAAGAAGAGAGAGTAATGGTCTTATGGTTACCTGGTCATAGAGACAACCAGACTACATTTATATAATTCCACTCAGTTAGTTTAGCTGCGTTAGGATCCAAAATCACAAGCCAAGAGTGAAGTCCAGACCTGCCCTGTCCATAAAACATGAAAATAGGGGGCCTTGGCTATGCCTATGTGTACCACCAGTCCGTCTCATTTAGCTGAACTGATGAATCACTAAGTAGTTATGAACTGGTAACCAGGCCATGCAATTTAAAGGTCTGAATGGTCTGAATCACCACTGGCCATGTGAACGAACATACCACCTGCCTCAGCCTCTAGCCAGGCACATAAGTAGCACCATGCTGGCCCAACCACACCAGATGTTTCCCCTCTCAACTTCCTTTCTCTAGAGTAGAAAATCCCCACCAGCAAGCTCATTTAGAAAGAATTCCCTTGCAAAATTTCTAAACAAGCTTATGTACACGTGCTTTATTATTGCATCAAACTGTATGAGGACAAGGCTTGGTTTGGTGCTCTGCAGATATTATATTGGCACAATACTGCAGGACTGAGGGTTCTGATTCAAATGGCCAGATGTTTCAAACACTAATAGTTTCAGCCAATGTGGGTTTTATTCAGTGATTTTACTAAGGTCTGACCAAACCACATAAATCAAGTGTTCTATCACCATCAGACAAACCTAACTACCCAGTGCCGGTATCTTTTCTTGGCCTGGGATGACTGCAAAAAGACAGCTTCAGGGTGGTAGGAACAGATGAGCCTTTGGCAATGATACCATCTTTGTGAAGCAGAGAGACATGTGTCTGCACAACTGCTGGCTGGCTCCAATATGCAGGAGTGAATGAGGAAAGAAAGGTGGGAGGAAAAGGTGGTGGCATATCCTTTCTTCACCACAGCTTAGGGAAGAGATGCCCCTGATTAGAGGTAGCCCCAAGCCCTGTATTCTGCTCACCACATTGAAAACTTTCTTTTCCTTTTTACCCTGCGGCTCTTAATTCTCTGCCTCTATTTTCTATGTCCCTGGACAATCGGTAGTCCCTGGGGAATTTGGGGTCAAACATGGTCATTCATAGCAACATCCACAATAAAATGTTATGGTATGATGATCTTCAACCCTAATTTTAATTTCTCTCCTAAGATATGGTATTTTCTGAAAACAAAGATATATACAAGGAAGAGACAAAGGGATATAGGGAAGAAATTAAAGTGAGATTTTAAAAATTCCTAGACTCCAATCCCAACTGAATCATAGTGAGCTGGGTGACATTAAGCTAATTCCATAACTTGTCTCCTTAACTACGAAATGACAATTAGGACTTGATAGCCTATAAGGTCACTTGTAGGTCCAAAATTCAGTGCTCCTAAGTAAAAGTTCCCTTTTGTATAAATAACCCATTCAGGAGGCTGAATAAACCAAATTGACCATGTTCTCCCAGACACTTCATATTCAAGGTCACTCTTCAGAGTGTCCTCAGACCTAGGATCTAGTCCTATATGTAATATTCACAATGTGTTTATGTGTGAATAAATATACATATACACACACATCTATATACTATATAATATATGTAATAGATACACACAACATATTTATGTAAAAGAGGCCATTTTAAAAACATTGCAAAGGTCACATTTACACAAAATATATAGGACATCTCTGTAAGCATACTGACAAGTATCAGAGACAGGCCACCACAGGATTAGCAAAAATATCCAGAATGGGAGGACAAGAAGCTTCAAGGAAAGCATCCTCGAAGGCATTTACATGCAGACCACACCTGCTGTGCATATTAAATGAGAACTCAGACACATGAGATGACGCTAATGTAGATAAAATATGGATAAGGAGAGACCAGATACCAGCTCAATGAATAAAATTGAGACATTGGGAAAATGAAACACAGCCCTTCAAGCCAAGTGGCCAACATCAATATCCAATTCGGAAAAGTTTGGGAAGGTGATGTGCAGACTACCAGAGTAGAAACTCAGAATGACTTTAAGAATCTGTTACTTGCTGTATACCCATACGCAGGGTTGCGGTTCCTACTAGGTGAGCCTATGTGGTGGGGCAGCCTATTGGAAACTGTAGGTCAAACACCTGGGTCCCAGACTTGGCTCTACAATTACCTACAAGTGTATTACTTACTTTTCTGCCCATATCTCTTGCCACAAAAATCAAGACACTATCAGCTCTATTTTCCTCCCAGAGTTGTCAGAAAGGCTAAACAAGAGAACAAATGTGAAATCCCTTTGGAGAAATGTATTATCCACAATGCATGCAAATGCAAATGATTATTATTTTTATTGAATCACTAGGATCTAGTTAAACCGTATTATTCAGAGAGGACTTCAGAATGTAGGCAACTCTCTCATCCAAAAGAAGTTTTGGCAGGAAGCATCTTATGTCAGTAACTAGAATCCCCAGTGAGTATTTGCTATTTTCACTTCCAAGTATACAGTTCATTTTCAGCCCCTTTGGTTCCATGGCCTTCATGACATAAGGGAGTATTTTCTTATCATCAATTATGGCTCTCTCGGATCCTGACTTCAAAGGACAGTGAGACCCCCTCCTTGCATAAACCTCTCTGATCAAATCCCTCAAGATTTCCCCACCGATGACCATTTTTGCCAGGGCCCCTCTGTCCTTCTGTACTCCCAGTGTCTCTTATATTCCCTTGTCCATCTACCCTCACCCTGAATGGGTCTCATGAACAGTGACTTCCATCTTTTACCTGCCACCACCTGGTGCAGGTGTCTAGAGTCACCCCTGGCAGATGACACCAGCTTTCAACGTCTTGTCTCTGCCTGCAGTCTCTAATATGTTCAACTTAAGTCGACTACCAGATCATCTTTTTAAGGTGCTTTTATCACATCATCCCTTTCTGTTTTGCTTTTATTTTCAAACTAAAAAAAGAAACACAATTTCGTCATACATTTTTTATTATCAATTTGAAAATATGTAAAGAGAAAAAAAACCAAGATCATTCTTGCTCTTGCCCTGAGGGTAAGCAAGAGGCATAACTCAGAGAAGGTAGTCTTACACATGCTAAGTTAAATGAGTCCTGGTTGTAGCTTTCTACTGTAGGTTTAGAAGGACACAACTTGTGGAGGAATAAAGATATTGGATTTCCCCTAGACCTGTGGCTTCCAAACTGCATTCCTTAAGGCAGTGGTGCCACATGCAAATGCTTTAGTTACCAAAGAGGGGCTCAGGTGTTTCAGGGGCCTCTTGACCTCTTCAATCAGAGTACCTCCACTCTTCCCTATTTCCCACACAGAGTTTTCAGGTAAATTATCATTGGAAGTGAAAGACCTGTTGCAAAAAAAAAAAAAAAAAAAAAAAGTTTGAAACCATTCCTCAGAGACTATCTTCCTTAAATATCTCTTCTTTTCAGATTGGATTCTGATAAGTGCTAGAGAGCTGACAATTTGAGGTTATTTTCTCTGACAAGAGTCTGGAAGGCAGATGGTCTATGTTATTGATTGAGCAAAGATTGATACGTTTTAAATACAAGGCAAAGAAGTGGTTGGTTTGATATTCTGTTATGAAGTCTTCAAAACTATAGTGTGACATCCCTGGGGGAAGGGATGGTGTCACATGTCTTGTGCATACCCCATAATCATCCAAAACAGTGTCTTGAATTTAATAAGTGCCCATGATCACTGTGAACTGTACTGAATCCATTTTGGCCAGCATGTTTCCTTTTGCCTCAGTTTCTCATCTGAGTTTATGCCTGTGTGTCTTTTTAGAGCCTTTAATGTCAAAGGTAGATCCATGTGTCCTAGCACATCTTATGAATTTCCCAAAAGAATGCCAGGTAAGATTTGAAATATTTGCAGACTCCTCCCCTCGTCTACTTTCTCCTGGCTCTGCAGGTGTCTGGCCTGAAGTGTTCCACCAAAAACTACTCTGCCGTAACAGCCCACTTCACCTCTGTCAGAGAAGCAGCTCATCTGGTTCCAACCCCTATGGAACTACCTTCCTTTATGCTCACCCTACACTGAGGGCCAATATGTAAAATTTCTCCTTTCTTTCTCACTTTATCAAAACATAGCCATCCTGTGCCTCAGGCCTACATTTAATCCAGTTGATCTAATATTAGAATTAACAATCTATGGCCTATGATGAATCATCATGCTTTTATTCCATGATACACATTTTCATTTTGATAGAGGCTGATAATGACTAATCCAAGTAATAAGGGGTAACACTTTGAGGTTATAAGAGCCTTCAAATCAGAATAAGTAGGTGATATCATAATCAACTCATCTGCCTGGGTCTTATTATACAGGTATAAGAAAATAAGTTGCACACTCATCCCTCCATGAAAGTCAGAAGAAATAAAAGTATCTTCTTTCCCATAGCCACACTATATACCCAGCATCCTCTAGATTTGACCTAACTCACTGAGCAAAGTGAAAGCCTCCCATTGGCACAGACATTCTTCAAACAGTGTGAATCCATTATTTTACACAAGTAATTGCTGAGTATCTGCTATGGTTCAGACACCGACACCATGTTAAATAGTGGGGTTATGAACAGAACAAAGTCTAGTGGAAGAGGCAGGCATTAAAAAGGCAGTTACAATAAAGTATATTAAGGGATCTTATAGCAAAAGAACAGGAAGTCCAGAGCAAGAACATCCATCCCAGGTTAGCATACCCATAGCAGAGGTTTATTGTACCTTTCCTCTCTCTGTCCTCAACTTCATTACCACTTTCCCCTTTATATCCATCTCCTGTTCCATCTTCCACAAAGACTGAGGTTCATCACCATAGACACTGGTAACATGTGCCTCCTTCTGTGTGTTGAAGACAGTCCCTAGTGTCTAAAGATTTTTTTTAGTTATCTACTGCCTTCTTGTTAACTTTAATGATGGTAATGGTAGAAAAGATGTATCTAAAGCATACAAGATTCCAATGTTATTATCAGTGAGCTATAGTCCCCACCACAAAGAGGAAACACTCCAAGAGTCATGCTAAGGAGCTTAATCTGTACAAAGACATTTTACTCTTTCCCATTAGAATGCTCTTTTCACCATTCATCAAAGCCTGATTCCAAGCCCTCAGCCTTTCCCTCTGCAATCTAAATCCAAGTACACTTCAGGTATGCAGTATCTGGGGCACAAGGAAAACCAACTAGAGCCATCATATTGGATATACTGGACATAGATCTTCCAGTTGGAAGACTGAAATAGGAGGAGGGGAGATCTTCTCTTCACTTATTTTCAGATGATACATTTTATGCTGGAGATATCTTTTCTTGATATGCCCTTAGCCTAAGAGGGTCACGTAGAGACTGGGGTCAGACCCAAAAAGACCCAAAAGAGGAAACATCTAACAGGCTTCTTAAGGGATGATTCCACTCTGGGTTTTAAGTGAGAAGGATCAAATGGGAGGAAATTCAAAGCTCGTAAGTGGTTCAGCACCCCCTAACCAGAGCAGAAGTTCAACCAGCATTTGGTATAGAAACTGGGGAAGATAGGAATTCTTATTTGTCTAAAGTGGTCTGTCCTGTCTTTTTCTTTTAGCACCTCAAGGTGGCTGGATAATGATTTGAGATTTAAGGATTCTAGACATTGGTATCCTTTAAGGAAGTGGACCAAGGAACTAGAGGGAGGAAGTGAGGACAGAAGTGGAAAACGTCGGACACGGAAAGTAGTGAGTAGGAAGAGGTGTTGTTAGTGTCATGTGACATGTCCTCTCCCCTCCAATATCCAAGAGTCAGTTCTCTAGCCCTCCGGAGCTTTACTCTGCTTCATGCAAGGCACTGTGGTAAGCAACAGGAATACAAAGATTTAAAACAAAAAATCCAAAAACCAAAAACCACATGACTCTTGCTATCCAAAAGGTTATAGCATGGTAGGAGAGAGAAATACACAAACAAGTAATTGCAAAGTGGCATTATAATGACAACAAGAGAAGCGTAAATCAGGTGCTTTGAGTCACAAATGATCATTTCTGCTTGGATAGGGGGTTAGGTATCTTCTATTTGCCCTTTCAGATCCACTCCTCCATCTCCATCCTGCTCTGTGCCCCAGGATGATCTGACCAGTATGATCTGTATGAAAGCCTTCCTCACCCTCTCCTGTCCTGCTCCCACTGGTTTCGGCCAGTGGTGAATGGTGGCAGGAAACTAAACAGAGGGAAGAGAGTACATTAGGGCATTTGTTCCCTTAGTTCCCTTCTTGCAAAGGGAGGACTGTGGAATGGCTGCATCTCTCAAACAGCCCTCTTTGTCTCTGGGTTCTGGTAACACTTCTCTTCCCCAGGGAGGAGGCAGATGACAGCCCCCCATTTTAGCCTCAGGGGACTTACTACCCTGTTCTGTGTGATTCTCCCACATCCCACCCACATTTCTGTAAATATTCTCTTTATTAAACTCTCCTCAAGTTACCCCTTTGAATGAGCTATTTCCTGCCAGAAGGTGACTGACACAGGCGATTCAAGAAAGAATTCATAGAGAGAGGAGTTGAAGGGCTTTGACAGGGAGATTAGAGGAAAAAAGAAAATCCAGTTGCAGGAAGAACACATGCAAAGGCAGGAAGAAAAACTGTAAGGCATACTTAATGAATCATTCATAGTTATGTATGCCTGATGCATAGGATACATGTGAGAGAACAGAAAGAAAGACAACTAGAGAGGAGGATAGGGCCAGAGACAGGCCTTCAGCACCATGTGAGGAAGTTTGGAATTGGTCTTAGAGCCACAAGAGTATAAGACATGATCAGTTTTAATCTCAGATGAATATATGAGACCAAAGGCAGGAAGACCCAATGATAGGCTACTACAGAAGTCCAGATAAGTGATGTTTTGAAATATGCTGTAAAAATGGTGACTGTTCTTGATTAAGAATCTCCATCTATCCATACAACCATAGAGTAAGAAAGGGAAAAATGGCGGGGGCGGGGGGCGGGGGGAGCTGAGATGGAAATAACAGTGAACAATTAGGAGGAAAGATTAAAAACAATGAGAAATGTGGGCTGACTTCCAGATTTCTCACAAGGGAAAATGGTGACATCATGAAGTCTGGGAATCTAAGAAGAGGAGGAGATTTAGGGAGGAAAATGGATAGTTCCATTTTTCTCTTTCTGCCAGGAGGTAAAGCCGGGACAAGAATAAGACCAGCCCAGAAACAATACACATCAGTTTATATTTAATAGCATAGGGAAAATGACCTACCAGTTGACTCAGCTTCAGTAAATGATCATTCTTTGACCAGGCAAGACCATCAGAAAAGGGGTATGGTTCTCATGGTCAGCTCAGAGGTCCTTCATACAGCCTGGCTCCCTCAAGAACATCATACTACCCCCCCATGCCAATTCCTAATGTTCCCAGTATGAATTCTAGGCCCATGTGTGTGAAACCACCTTTTAAAGTTAAGACTTTAAACTGTGAGTCTGTGGGGACAGTAATAGCAAAATAGGAGGGAAAATGTTTTCATTTTCCATCTGAAAATTATATTTTCACTTGTAAGATGTGACACATTTAACTTTAATGAATTGGAAACTGAAGTGTTTTTTAATCCATCTCTTACTATGATGGTATGCTGAAAGACAGGCAAGTGACAAAGGGCAGAAGAAACAGAGAAGGTGATTGTGAGAATTGTTACTCCCATCCTCCAGCCTCCATCCCACAAAGGAGATGGTTATTTTTTAAATCCATAAGTTGACTCAAATTTTTGCCATTTCATTCCTCCCAAAAGAATGAAGCATGAAGTTCTGAATAGCTAAGAATTTGGCCTTGATATGCAAAGAGTTTCTTGATTTAGTTTGGCCAGAAAATCATTTCAGAAGCACAATAATGGACCAAGTCTAGACTCTGTCTTTGGAGAGAAGCCAGCAATCTATAAATGGCAGTTTACATGCAGCTGAATAACAGCATGCCTGTTCCTAGAGTAAGAGGGAATTCTCCAATTTACTGCTTCCATTAGGCATGCAACTCTTTACAAATTTAGATTAAGAATGGGTAATACTCCAAAATTATATATGTCATGGCCAAATCAAAGAAACAAACAAACAAAAAGGATGAAGGACATGGCATATTTTTCTCCCTTATTCTTCATTCAATACCTGCTTTTTTAAAGATTTTAGTTATTTATTTGTCAGAGAGAGAGAGAGCACAATCAGGGGGAAGGCAGAGGGAGAAGCAGGCTCCCTGCTGAGCAAGGAGCCCAAAGCAGTACTCTATTCCAGGACCCTGGGATCATGACCTGAGCCAAAGGGAGATGTTTAATAAACTGAGCCACCCACACGTCCCTCAATACTTGCTTTCTTTAACTCTTTTACTCTTCCTCATCACTCACAACCTGACAGTCTAACTCCTAGTCACACCTCAAAGCCCAGCAGAGTTGGAATCTATGTCAACCTAAATCAGAATGAAGCCTACCTCTGCTCTGGAACTATATATCTCCTTCCATCACACAGAACGAATCCACCATTTGCAAGCCTGCCTCCTCTTTTAGATCATGGTTTCTTTGAGGCAGAAAGCATGCCCTTTTTTTTTTTTTAAGTTTTATTATGTTATGTTACTCACCATACATTCCATCATTAGTTTTTGATGTAGTGTTCCATGATTCATTGTTTGCGTATAACACCCAGTGCTCCATGCAGTTTGTGCTCCCTTTAATGCCCACCACCAGGCTAACCCATCCCCCCCCCCCCCCCCCCTAGAACCCAAAGCCTGTCTTATTCATCACTGTCTTCTTAGTGGCTGGGCCAGGGCCTGGCACCTACTAGGTGTTCAGGGAGGGTGTACTGAATTTAGGGCAGGCCCTGTGCTAGAAGGCCAGACACAAATGGAAGAAGGAGAAAGACTGAGTATGTTGTGAAGGGCAATTTCTAAGCTCCCTATATGCATTCACTCATTTAATCCTCACAACAGCCTTAAGAAAATATTAAGATCCTGATTTACCAATGAGGAAACTGAAACATAGATTGGAAACCGGGAAGTTTGAGTCTAAAGTCTATCCCCTACTCTCTACGCCATACTGCTTCTCAGTAAAGCTAGTACGGGCATTTGTGTAACACATTATACTTTAGTCTTTGTTCCCTCCTGAGCTCCCTACCACTCATTTAGACAAAGAATTATTTTCCTCTGGAGTCCATCTTATGGCCCATTCCCCCAGCATGCCTTGAGGGCTGTCTAACCTTGCTTGGCAGGCTGGGGCCAGATAAGCACACAAAGCTGTGCCTGGGACTCTGGTGAGGCTGCTGGAATGCACTTATCTCAATCCCCACCACTCACTTGGCCTCCTCCTGAGAGCCAGACATACACACAACTCCTTAGTCAGTGCTTGCTTGTTGAGGGGTATTGACAACATTATCCATTAAAGACAGAGGAGGTAGTAATGTGTGGCATTAAAAGCCAGTGGGCTTTGATATAAATCTGAGTTGAAAACCATCACTGTCCTTGTTCAGCCCTTGTCATTTATCAACCGGATGGCTACAAGCCCTGCAACTTTTCTTGCTGCATCCAATTCCACACCCCTCTGGGCCATTTGCCTCACTGCTTCCAGAGTGATCTTTCTGAGGTATAAATCTGGCCATGTGGGTCTTCCGTTAAAAATCCTGCAGCAGCTCCCTCACTCCAAGGAGCACAGCCAAACTTTGAGACATGACCTCCAAAGCTCTGGAGAACCTAACCTCTCCAGAAACATTTTTGTGCTTTCCAAACACAAACTCCTAGCTCTAGGTATCTTGCTTACATTTCCTCAAATGAGGTTTTGCTAATGGCATCTGCTTTATCTCAAAAATTTTCCTCTACACCCTACTCCTTCCTCTCAAGATGGCTAAAGCTTCTACTAGCAGAGTAGTATTAGCAGAGTCAGTTCAAACATTTCTTGGGCTGCATCTCTCAGACTGGAGTGGGGGATATTCCTCTGTGTCTCTCACCTGAATTTACTTATTGCCTTGTATATAACTCTAATATTTATCCTACCTTATTCTTTCGGTTAGCTGACTAATATTTACAGAGCAATTGATTATTACAGACCATATTCTGTGCTCGCAGTTAATGTTCTCTCAATAAATAAGAGTCCCTCTCTCAGGAAGCATTTACTGAGAGAGACAGGCAAGTATACAACCATTGCAATACCACATGGTAAGTGCTACTCTAAAAATTGCAGGAGGGAAAACTAACCCTGATTTGGGGGGTTGGAAGGAGAAGATAGATGAGGAAAAATTCTTGGTGGAGGAACTTGAGGTATGAAGTACAAGTAGCAATAGATTAGATAAAAAGAATGGAAGGGGAGTGAGAAGAGCCAAGGGAAAGATCTGGAGGTGAGACGGGAAGAAAACCAGGACCAGGGAAACAGGGGAAGAAAGCTCAAGGGCTCCATTTTGGACTTCTTTTGCCTGGAATGGCTCTGATACTTAGGTAGTCAGATACTTGAATCTAAACTGGAAGAAGAGTTCTAGGCTAGAGATATAAATGTGGAATTCATTAGCATAAATACGATATTTCAATTTCATAGGCTGTGATAAAGTGACTAGGGGAAAAAGAGAAGATAGCCTAGGACCAGACATAATGTACTATTATCTTTTTTATGGATTGCTAGATTTATTTTTGAATTCCTTTGGTGAGGATTTTCTTCCATGTGCCCATGTGTGACTAGTCTGCAATTTTCCTTATTTATACTCCCCTAGTTTGGTGTCAGATTCAAAGTGTCCAGTGTTTCCATCAATTCTAGAAAATTCTCATCTATTATTACTTTGAACATCACCTCTCCACCATTCTTAAATTGTCTCCTTCTGAAACTTCAATTAGGTAGATGCAGAGTTTTATTTCATACTGTCCTGTGTCTTTTAATATGTTTCATAGTTTTCATCCTGTGTCTCTAATACTACATTTGGAGTGATTTCTTCAGATCTGTTTTCTGAAATGTTCATTTGCTCTCCATTTATATCCAGTCTGCTATTTGGGCTATATATAAAGTTTTAAAATTTCAATTACTCTTAATTTTGTTTCTAAGTATTCTGTTTACTTTTTCGTAAATCTTCCTGGTTTTATGTACCTTCATTTTTCATCCCTCTCTTGTCTTTCTTTAAATACATGAAACATACATGTGGTATATTCTCTGATTATTGTAATATTTGTATTCTTTGTAGGTCTGACTCTGCACTTTGTTATTTCTACTGACTCTCACTCATGGTGGCTTTTTCCCTTGTATATTTGGTGTTTTTTTTCTTTTTTTACTGTAAGCTTCAGTTCCCTGAAATTGTATCTAGAAAAATTTTGGGACCTGAGTCTTAAATGTGTAATTCCAGAGAGGATTTTCATTTGCATCTGTCAGGCTCTTCTGGGCACTGTCAACTTGAGGATACATATATGTAATGTATTTGTGTGCTTTGTGTTTTACTTTTCACATTAATTGCACAAGTGGCATGAATTCCATCTTCAGACATGAAGGGGGTGGGCATTTGAGATAGGAGTTCTTAGTAGAACTTTCTTTTACTTTTCATTCCACAAAGAACCAAGGCAGAGGCAGACAACTCTTCTGTAGGGAAGATTATGTTCTAGTTTACCTACTGAACGGGGTGATCTTTGAGGATCAAAGCTTTGTGTAGGAGTTTTTAGTCCAACCTCCTATCCTACTCAGACCCCAAACTTTATCATCTGCACACTGTGTAACCTCATGGTGTCTAAAAACCCAGACTCCAGGATATCAGAGCTCTGAGCTCTCATTTAATATGCACAGCCAGGTGTGGTCTGCGTGAATGATACTTTTGACCAGGTCTTTCTAGAAGCACACACCCTCAGGACAATCACCAACTCTAATTCTTACTTACTCTTTTAGAATAGCAAGTTCTTGTCATTAATAGTCTTTGATTGCTCTCCTTAATTTAATGCCAGCTCAATCTTGCTTTACAAATACATGTTGAAGTATTTTATCCAGCAGTTTATCTGTTCTATATCTAGAGGGGTTTATCTGCCCATCTAGTATCATATTGCTGAAGGTGAAATCTATTCCTTTATAATCTAATTTTTACAATACATTTCTGAACCATCCATCAGTCTGGCCTTGCAGTTAATCTGAATTCAACAGGCCATTTCTCCACTTACAGGAAAACTGTGAAGTGCCTCAGAGGAGCATAAGCATTTCTTAGACCACTTAAGGGGGCTGGGGAGAACCGGCTTCATGCCTCCCAGCCCCTCCCCACCAGCTGGACTGGCACTCTGCCTAATGCCAATGAGTCTGCATGCTACCACTGTTGCTCCTCACCCTGTCATTCCAACACCACCCCAACAGCAGAGCTCTGCTTGGCTTAGGTATACACTGAGTATTTTTAAGTAGCATTAAAACCAAACAGTTGTAGTATTTTCAAAGATTAATTATCACTCACTTTTAAAAAGTCAATTTTTTTAAACTAGGGATGCAAATGAGAAAACAAATGAAAAATGGATTTCCAGAAGAACCACATTTCCTGCTATTCAGCAGGAATCATCTCCAAACACTGATTAAAATACTGGGATTGCTTCATATCTTGTTAATATCCAGTGAAGAGGCAACGTCATTTAAAATTAGCAGAAACCCTGTGATATGGGAGGAAAACCAGAGCAAAGCATTTATAAATGTTAACTTACTAAACAGATTTTTACCAGGTCAGTTCTGGTTGGCCGTAGAGCAGCCAACAACTTATGGAAGGAAATCCGAATGAGGCCAGGAGGATCTATGTTACTTCCTGCCAGTTCCTCTAGTAACCAGTCATTAGAGCATAAAAATTCCACCATCACTTTGGGTTAAGCCTCTGTCTGTCTCTGTCTCTCTCTCCTTTGTGAAATTTAGTTTATCCCTTCCTAACTCACCTTCTACTGAATAGCAGATTATGCAAAATCCAGGGGAAATGGGTTGTTGTGTTAGTCACCTGGGCTGCCATACAAAATACTATAGACTGGGTGACTTTAAACATTTCTTTCTCACAGTTTTGGAGGCTGGGAAGTCCAAGGTCAAGGTGCTAACCTATTTGGTTCTTGATGAGAGCTCTCTTCCTGGCTTGCAGAAGGCTGCCTTCTCATCATGTCCCCACCTGGTAGAGAGACAGAGCAAGCTTTCTAGTGTCTCTTCCAATAAGGGCATAAACCCTAACCCTCATAACCTCATCTAACCCTAATTACCTTCCAAAGGCCCTATCACCTTAAAGGTTAGGACTTAAACATATGAATTTTAGGGAGACACAGCCATTCAGTTCATAACAGTTGCTAATTACACTGGGACTTTGTATACTTTGCATACTGGGACTTTAGTGGTAAACAGTAGAGAAGGAAAGGAGTTCTAACGTCTGTGGAATATGGAAGAGGGGAGATTACACAACTGTGGATCTGTGTCCTGGGAAGTAGGTAGAAGTTAGCAGTTTAGATTATACTGTCCAAGAAGAATGATGAACTTGAATTGAACTAGAGGTGGGTCCACACCAATGGGGATCTGATTCAAGGGGTGAAACATAGCCACAGAAGTCCCCTCATGGTTGATCACATGGAGTCAGAAAGGGGGCAGTGGTTGTTCACATAGCTTGGAACAGAATGACAGCCAGGTGCATACAAAGCATGCACCAGAGGACAAGCACCAAGAAGAATGCCAGTGCCCCCAGCCAAGTCATGGGCCCAGACCAAGACAGCTTCCCTTTCTTGGCTAAGATAGAGTCACAAATTCCTGGGGCTACTCTTCTCTAGGTACAACATACCCCTAAGCTCAGCTGAGCAAGATGGAGATGGCAGAACCAGACTTAAGATTTGTAAGACCCAGAGATGCTGGGTAAATGGCAAAAAGGAAAGAGTGGCAAGAGGGAAGAGGGGGCACAAGAAGGTAGTAACCAACACATTCCACCTGCTTTTCCATTTTCCCTCTGACTGATCTCAACTTCATACTTACTCTCTAATTTCCCATTCACTCAAAATTGATTGGGTATAGGCCAGAAGTTTACTGCCCATTTATTATTGGTATACCATGGAGACCCAGAACCCAATTCACTTCCTCTCATATGGAGCAGATGTGCTGTCAGAAAGCTAGCAAGTAATAAGACCCAGGGGTTTTCTTTGACTACCATGTGTAGCCCAGGGGGCTGGAACAGGATGCTATTCAGGCTGGGATTGGCTAAGAGCAAGGCCAGACCACCTTTGAACCCCTGTCCTGTGGAGCATTGCCCAAAATTTCAGATTAGCCAACATAGTTGCTTTTCTTTGCCTGTTCAGCAATTCCTCCTGAACTGTTCAGTAGGGATGTGTTCCCAACCTCTTCCCATTTTAAACAAATTTTGCACTTCTTTTTCCAGAAGGAATCAGAAAAAAGGTATGAAGACTTATGTTTAATTGAAAGGAAATTACAGATCACTATTTATCTTCAGCTTGAGAATACTTCATTTAGAAACTATGCATCTGCAGGAAGTCTCCCTTGTGTAAAGCTCTTGCTTCAGTCATTCTTACTTCAGTTACTTATTGGCCATGACTGTGAATCTTTTATGTATGATCCCTCACTGCACTGGCACTGAGAAAGCAGACATTCTCTTTCATGCTTCAACTATCCCTTCTTGAGCACTTACTTTATGCCAGGTGCTGGGCTACATGCATTAGCTTTATTGTCTTATTTAAGCCTTAACAACAATCTAATGCAATAAGGACAATATTAACTCCCCATTGCTATATGTATATGTGGAATCTAGGATTCAGAGAGGGTAAGTTATTTGCCTAAGTTTACACATCTAGTTAGGTCAGTTCCAGGACTCACAGTGAACAAGAAAGATCTCTGCCTTCTAGGTAATCTACTAGAGGAAATCTCTAACAATTTACTAGAGGAAAACAGACTTACAGATAAATATGTGTAACAAAGGGTCATGGGCATTATGTGAAATCCCCTATACTGGATAGAGCAAGGAGTACCAAGCGGTGGAAGTCTAAAGGCATCACAAAGGAGCTGGCTTGAGTTGAGTGATGTTCACATCACTGGGTGGTAAATGGATGTGTGTTGGTGGTGGTTGCCTATATATGATGGAAGGTAGTTTGAGATACATGCTGGGAGGACAGGTAATGAAGGAGGAAAAATTTATCCAATCCTTTGATGTTGTCTTCTGACATGATTCTACACAGGAGGACAAAGTTTTGCAATGTTTTGTATATATTTTATATCCACAACTAGATCATAAACTCTACTAGGACATTTCATTTACAATAGTTTCTAGCATGGTTTATAGAAGATACTATGAAATAGTTGCTGGTTTCTTGTTGAAGTACCAAGAGCTGGTGATCATTACTTAGGAAAAGTCTCTCAGGGAAGTAACAAAGTCCCTGTTCCAAAGAGCAGTCCATTTTTTACCTTCCTTCGGTTTTCCCAAACATCCAAAAAGCTTTAGTCATTTTTGTTATTGAGAGGAAAAGAGAAGAAAACAAAAACCTTTATAATACCTCAATGGTAAGCAACACTGCTCCCTTTTCCTATTATTCCAACCACACCAGAACTTCTGTGTTGCTTGTTAGTTCAAGAAGTTACTGTGCATCCAATCAGGACTCAGTAGACCAGCATAGAGGAATGAGAACCAAGGTCACAACAGGTGATGCATGATACTAACCAAAAAACAAGAGCCTCACCAGGCTCCTATCAGCTGGGGTTTGGTGGTGGTAGCAGCTTATCTTTTTCTTCTTCTTTCTTCTTCTTCCTTCTTCTTCCTTCTTCTTTCTTTCTTTCTTCTTTTTTCTTCTTCTTCTTCTACATTTTTAAATGAACTTTCTTTATACTCTCTCTCCTGCCTCTTTTCTGTCTCCCCTGTTCTATGATCCTTGTTAAAAACAAATAGAGAGTGATAGGAAAAGCAGCAGGAGGACATCCTAAAAATAAAGACAAATACCAAGAGTTATAAGGAAGTAGCCTGTGTTTGTCATGGTCCATTAATATGTGCTGCTGTCTCTCTCTCTCTTTTTATTTAGAAATAAAAAATTGTCAGATATGACTCTCTAGAGCTATACCAGATGGACTCTGGTCTAATTTTGAAAATTGGAAAATGTGGGAAAGGACTAGGAAAAACCTACGGGTTGAGAGAGTGCCCTCAGCAGCAGTGAATGGGTGAGAGGTTTAAGGACTGCCAAGTGAGCGAGTTTGTAACAAGAGGAAAACAAATCAGAAAACTCAGTCAAAAAATGAGGTGGATAATTGGGAGATTCGAGTCGCTACACAGGACAACAGAAGTCGTGAAACCACATAAAGTCAGAGACAAAAAGAGTGGAGAAGCCCAGTAGTTAGCAGGAACTCAGCAAAACTGAAAGGTTCAGGTCAGAGGTCATGCACTCTAGACAGCAGGTAAAATGCTCCTGTCTTGGCCAAGGGGCAGACCTTGAAAGGTTCTGGTCTATAAACCATATAGGATTTATTACTCTGCTGTTGAATCTTGGAGTTCATATCATCTGGACACATGAGCCCAACACTCTCAGGCTTGGAGAAGACCTGCTAATAAGCTAGCACTGGGTCAGCGAACTCCAGCAGTTGCCACCCTCCAAAGTGGATCCTGACCTGGGACACTAAGTCTTCGGGACTCTCACCTTTTGAAATGAGTGCTTGGTCTTAGGTTAATGACCTTCCATGATGCATTCAGATGATGAGGGAATTTGCCTCTATGGGGAAGGCACTGGATGGAAAGTAGCTGTTCTTTTTTGGACAACCATATGGTCTACCCAGAACTCCTGACCTGAACTAATGCAGTGCCTCCATTCAATGATACATCCTTTCAATAGCAGCATTATTCTTTCTTCAAAGACTCAGAGCATGGCACAATTAGGTGTCACACTTCAAAATATGAAAGAAAGCCAAAATTCTAGATTAAAAGACTAAACTTTTAGAACCAAAAACAATCTAATCTGGTATTTTCCAAACTGATTTCTATAAGTGTTTAAGTAAGTGTGGCAAACTATTAATTCTATCCATCTCTTATGGAGAGTCACAATGCATCTTAACACATTAAAGGCTCTGAGAAGTCCTGCTGTAAGAAAAACTGTTAAAATTTGTTTAATCTAAGAGTTCTTCAAACTTATTTGGCCACCAAACACTTTTAATGCTGCAACTATTTGGGAAAACTGGATCTAGTAAAAAGCTCCTATTTTCCTTCTTTCTAGTTTCTATATCATTTCCTTCCCTCCTTCATGAGGAAGCTAAAACTAACAGAGGTAAAGGGATCTGTCCAAGATCATGTAGTTCAATAATGACAAATCTAACACTACAGCTATCTCCTGGTTGCTGATCCTGAGTTCTTTGGATCTCATCCTAATGGTATCGTGTTACTTGCATGTAGGGGAAAAGGTGACACTGAGCTGATTCAAGGCCTCCTCACCATGGAGGTCATGGGAGTCTGGGGAACCTACCTGGCTGTAAGGCTGACTCTAGCAGCAGAATTCTCAAGGCAGAGTGTTGGCAGCTTTGAGGCTCAGGAGTGTTGCCCAAGGCAGAGGATCCTGGGAGATATACTACAGTCTCAGACATCATCCCATAAACTGTTGCTGAAGAACTGAGCAGATGGAGAGGGAATGGTGGTAAGAAATCCAGGTGACAGGCAATGCTCAGAGTACTGACTGGCAGATGGTCATTAACTAAGTGATCTGTCCACTCAGAGTGGTCCCTGCCACCGAGCTGGAGTTCCAAATGAGGCACCTACATAGAGGGGCTGGAACGTACAAACCAGGATCCACTGGAAGAGAGTTTGGGTCAGGCCTGCCTTAGAGAAACCTAGAGCATTAGGCTGAGTAACTGGTCAAAAAAGAGAGAAGTGGACCATGAAAAGGACTAAGTATAATGCCCAGACTTCAGCATTCAGATGATGAGGAGTTCATTCCTGGGAGAAGTGAGTTCCAGGAACAACTGGCAAAAAGGAGAAAGGAACAATAGTCATACAGGGAAGGAGACTGTTCCAGTCATGGGTCTGAGTCTGCTCTGCTATTCACTGTTTCTGGAAACACAAGCCAGGCGAGAGCTAGCACCACCCCAGCCCACAGACAGCTAGCAGGCTCATAGTAACTCATCTCCAATAGATCCTGAGCTCCTATGGTCAAGCTATAAACTGAATACCACTGGCAAATACTCTCCACCTTTCTCATTCAATCATTCATTCATTCATTCATTCAGCCAACAAATAATTATTGATCATGGTAACATATGCTAGGCACCATGCTTGAGATTAAATGGTGACTCCTGGGTTTTAGAGTCTAGTAGAGCAAACAGACCACTGAATGACTTTCACAATCATACAAAAACTACAGTGTGATATATGCTATAAAAGTTAGGTACCTAGTGTTTTAAGAGTCTATATTAGAGTGATTTGACCTGGTGGAAATGGGAGAGGGTCCTTGGCTTGCAGCTAGGAGGGGACATAACATGTACAAGGGAACAATGCATAGGAGGCAGAGATGGAATGCTGACAGCAAGAATGCATGGTACAAGAGGGATCTAGAAAGATCAACAGAGATCAGACTTCACAGGAACATGAGCTCTTATTAAGGAATTTAATCTTTATATTATAAGCAATGGGAAAACAATCAATGTGATATACCATATCAATAAGAGAAAGGATTCAAACCATATGATCATTTCAATAGATTCAGAAAAAGCATTCAACAAAGTACATCTATTCATGATAAAAACCCTCAACAAAGTAGGTTTAGAGGGAACAGACCTCAACATAATAAAGGCCATATATGAAAAACCCACAGCTAATATTCTCAATGGGGAAAAACTGAGAGCTTTTCCCCTAAGGTCAGGAACAAGACAAGGATGTCCACTCTCACCACTTTTATTCAATATAGTCCTGAAGTCCTAGTTACAGAAATTAGACAAGAAAAAGAAACAAAAGGCATCCAAATTGGTAGGAAGAAGTAAGACTTTCACTATTTGCAGATGACATGATACTGTATATAGAAAACCCTAAAGACTCCACCAAAAAACTACTAGAACTGATAAATAAATTCAGTAGTCACAGGATACAAAATCAATATACCAAAGTCTGTTGTATTCCTATTCACTAATAATGAAACAGCAAAAAGTGAAATTAAGAAACAATCCCATTTACAATTACATCCAAACCAATAAAATACCTAGGAATAAACATAACCAAAGAGTTGAACCTGTATTCTAAAAACTATAAAACACCAATGGAAGAAATTCAAGATGACACAAAGAAATGGAAAGACATTCCATACTCATGGGTTGGAAGAACAAATATTGTTAAAATATCATATTACCCATAGATTTATTACAATCCCTATCAAAATACCTACAGCGTTTTTTTTGCAGAACAAGAACAAAGAATCCTAAAATTTGTATGGAACCACAAAAGACCTCAAATAGCCAAAACAATCTTGAAAAAGAAAGACAGGGGCGCCTGGGTGGCTCAGTCATTAAGCGTCTGCCTTCGGCTCGGGTCATGATCCCAGGGTCCCGGGATCGAGCCCCACATCGGGCTCCCTGCTCAGCAGGGAGCCTGCTTCTCCTTCTCCCTCTACCACTCTGCCTACTTGTGCTCTCTGTCAAATAAATAAATAAAATCTTAAAAAAGAAAAAGAAAGACAAAACTGGAAATACCACAATTCTAGAAATGAAGTTATATTACAGAGCCGTACTAATCAAAACTGTATGGTACTGGCACAAAAAATAGACATATAGATTAATAGAACAGAAAACCCAGAAATAAACCCACAATTATATGGTCAATTAATCTTCAACAAAGGAGGAAAGAATATACAATGGGAAAAAGACAGTCTCTTCCACAAATGGTGTCAGGATAACTGGACAGCTATATGCAAAAGAATAAAACTGGACCACTTTCTTACACCATACACACAAAATCCTCAACATGGATTAAAGGCCTAAATGTGAGGCCTGAAACTGTAAATATCCTGGGAGAGAGCAGAGGCAGTAATTTCTCTGACATCAGCCATAACATTTTTCTAGATATGTCTCCTGAGGCAAGAGAAATGAAAGCAAAAATAAACTATTGGAAGTACATCAAAATAAAAAGCTTCTGCACAGTTAAAGAAACAACAAAACTGAAAAGCAATCTACTGAATGGGAGAAGATATTTGCAGATGATATATCCGATAAAGGGTTAGTATTGAAAGTATGTAAAGAACTTATACAACTCAACATCCAAAAACCAAATAATCCAATTAAAAATGGGCAGAAGACATAAACAGACATCTCTTCCAAAGAAGACATCCACATGGCCAACAGACACATGAAAAGATGCTCAACATCACTCATCATCAGGGAAATGCAAATCAAAACTACAATGAGATATCACCTCATACCTGTCAGAACGGCTAAAATCAGTAACACAAGAAACAATAAGTGTTGGCGAGGATGTGGAGAAAAAGGAAACCTCATGCACTGTTGGTGGGAATGCAAACTGGTGCACCCACTCTGGAAAACAGTATGGAGGTTCCCCAGGAGGTTAAAAATAGAGCCACCCTATCATCCAGCAATTTCACTACTGCACCAAAAATACAAAAACACTAATTCAAAGGGATACATGCACTCCTATGTTTAGTGCAGCATTATTTACAATAGCCAAACTATGGAAGCAGCCCAAGTATCCAATCAACAGATGAATGGATAAAGAATATGCATATATAATGGAATATTATTCAGCTATAAAAAAGATGAAATCTTGCCATTCACAGTAACAACATGGATGCAGCAAGAGAGTATAATGCTAAGTGAAGTCAATCAGTCAGAGAAAGACAAATAACATATGATTTCTCTTACATGTGGAAATGAAGAAACAAAACAGACAAGCAAAAGAAAAAAGAGAGAAACAAACTTCAGGCCTCTGAGCCACCTGTAGAGGCCTCTACCTACCCTGGATGCCTTAGTTATCCAGAGAATATGGTAGAGCAAAATTAAAGACAATTGACATTTGGATTATCTGCAGTACTGCCTCTCTCCATTAGCATGGATAGTGAGTTAACTGAATTCTTTTTTTAAAAAAGTTTTCTTTGCCAGGAAAAATTTTAATTTTATTTTTTATTAGTATCAGCCCATAGACTGCATCACCACTATTTATTAGCTTCCTCCACTGGGTTCAGGCCTGTGAGGCTGACTCTTGTCATTTTAGTCAGAGATGTTCAGAAAGACACAAATGAATCTGGAAGGATGGGAATTACTCTTCAGCAAAGAGTTCAGAGGTGCCACAATTCACTGTGGCAACGCCAGCAACAGAGCAAGGCAAGTTGGGCTAACTGAGCTCCAGATAAGGGGGGAAAATTAAAGGGCTTGTTGAGAAGCTATAGGCAGAACACTTTCATGGATGGAATAGAGACAAAATAAATGGAAAATAGAGAAGTTTTGTACTACCAAAGGAAGCTGACCTCCATTCAACACTCCCTTTTGGTTTTACAGTATTATGCACCCGGAGATTTCAGGATGCTCAATTTCTCTCTATCTGCCGAGATAAAGGGCAGGGGTAGGTAGGTATGGAGACTCCAAAATGGTGGGGTGTTAAGGATTGTTTCTACTTAGCTTTGGAAAGTATTTGGACCCATGTATTTGCATGGCAGCCAGAACTCTAAGAATTCACAAATAATTATGGAGCCTAATTAATAAGCTGGGACACTGGCAACTTCCTCCCCTGCCCACATGTGCAGTTTCTCTGCACTGCAAGTTGAGGAGAGGGCCTCCTTTCTCAGGCCGATGCAAAGTGCCTGCCTTTGCTTAGTGACCCTTCCTGCCATGTGGCCATCTGCTTAGCTTATGCCTTCCCGTCCCTGGAAAACGATAAGTATGTTTGAAGGTTAACATTTAAATGTTTTGATTATTATTCTTTTTTAATAGGAGAGGTAGAATCTGGTAGCAACTAAACAAACAAAACAAGACCCCTCATTCAAACCTATGTTTTAGAATGAAATAATGCCACTGTGTTTCTCCATCATAGTCATCACCATATGGTCTATAATGGGATGTTTCCTTGACCATCTCTAAGTAAAGGTAAGCTCCTAGAGGGAGAGACCATGTAAACTGATCTCCAAACTCCTAGATTTCAATATAGTCCTTGGCTGATAGATGGGGCACCATAAACATTTTTGAATAAATGAGGTAGACAAAACCCTCAGTTTAATGATTTCAACTTTCACTTAATTTGGGAAATTCTCATAAATTAGATCTGTAAGGAATCATGAAAACTATCCAGCTCTATCCTCTCAAGTTGCTGCAAGAAAACTGAAGCCTAAGAGATGAACTCTGTTGACCAGAATTTGGTGACTTCTTATACTGTCTTGATAGCAGCAGCTTGATAGCAGCAGACCATCACCCCAAAAAATATCTGTGTCATTTCTTCTCATTTACCACCAGAGTTCCTGCCAGGCAATGTCCCAGAGGACAACAAAACAAAGACAGTATCTACAGTTCTTCCAGGAAAGACCTGTGGAATTCCAGGCCATGAGGCTTTTCTAGTAGAGAGACTTGAAGGTCTCCACAGACCATGGAGGGCTAAGGGATTTGTCAACATGACTACATACTAGCAGAGAGAGCTCCTAGTTAGTGACAGAGATGAGACCAGACCCCGTTAGACTCCTACTTTCAGATCACCTTCCTCCCAAACCTCAGGAATTTATATTCTGATTTTATGCCTTTCCATCTTCAAAGCCTCCCTGGAGCCTATAACTCAGGAATCTAGAAAGAAACTTGTATTGACTCATTCACCTACATGAATGTGCCACTGAATACTTCTTTTGGTCCTGTAATAAAAATTTGTGCTTGAGGCAGCTGCCATTTTTAGCACAACTACTTGTGTGCACTTCAGACCCCATTACCTCATGTTCCCCCAGGACGTCTAGATTGAGATTTTCTGCCTTTCTGTCTGGCTGATGTGCTTGAATTCTCTAACTTCACTTCTGTTGTCCTCTACTTTTTGCCAAGTTCTATAATTATGTTATTTCAAGCAGAGCTAGTCTGCTCCCCAGTATGGCAAAGGGATTGCCTCAGTGATACACTGATGCCCAGCAACTAAGAATTTTCAGACTCTGGTTTCAAATGCTAGTAATGATTTCCCTTGCAAGTCCTCCCACGAAGTAGTCTAGTTCCAGGAGTCCTCATCCAATAAATGGGAAATCCACAGGCATTTGCTCTAGCTTCTAACTGAAATCTCGAGGTTTGAAGACACCAGGGGAAGGATTTGGGTCTAAATGGGATAATCATGAGATAGGGTTGACCAGTAGTCTCTGCCCGGGAATCCCCTTCTACTAAGGCATTCATCATTGCATTTAGTAGCTCCTATCCTAATAGACAACTTATTCTATGCAGGCATCTTCCTCTCCTTGGAGCTGTCTGAAAGTGTCACACTGAGTAAAGATTTGAGGGCTTAGGAATTCAGCTGTGATCTATCTGAAGGTGATTCTTATACTAGAATTGTATGAATCACTGCTCCAGAGAGAGCCAAGTCCAAAAGTAAACTCAAGATAAAGAGTGTCTATAAATTCAAAATAACCAGGGGACTGGCAGAACTGTACAGACAGACTCTACTAACATTGCAGTGTGGTACAGCGAGTTTGGCTTTTAATTATTCCCATAAAAGATTGATTCTTTGTTTGCAGCACATTCTGCTACTGCATAAAAATAGCTCCTTAGCCAAAGAATCCCAAAGCAGTTAATGTAGCTGGACTCGATTTCGTGAGACCTCGGCTAGTTAGTGACAATGGCTGTAGTACTAGATTAATGAAGCCAAGGTCAGGTGATCAATTTTCTTGTCCTATTCCATGCCCAAAGATGGTGCCTTTTAACTTTCCTACATGTGCATGCTAAGGCAACAAGGGAGGATGGATACAAGAAGGAAAGAGAAGGAAATCTGGAACAGAAAATTGATCAGTATAACTGGATAAACAACTCCAAACATAAGCAGAGGTCTCCTCTGACATTGTTGTGAAAGGACATTACTTCAAAAGGATGATACTTCTCTGCTCCTTGTCTTACTTCTTTCCCATATATTTAATAAATCCATCTCCACAGTCTGCCAGAACCTTATATGTAACCCTTAAAAAATAAGAGCACATTCATTCATTCAACAAATAATTATTCATCAGCTACTATGTTCCAAGCACTACCCAAGGGGCAGGGAATACAAGACCAGTACTTGCCCTCATAGAGCTTTCATTCTCCTGGGAGGAGATAGAAATAAATATGGGAACACATACATAAATAACCTCAGATAGTGATAAATGCTATGAATGCAGTAAAATAAGACTATGGAATAAACAGTAACTGGTGTCAGCTCAGGGAAGTATCTCAGCTTTAGCTTAGGTGAGAGTAGAGCTTTCTGAGAAGGGGACATTAAGCTAGACCTGAATGGCAAGAAGGAAGTAGCCACCTAAAGATCAGGGGGAGATAATTCAAAGTAGAGACAAAGGCCTGAAACAGCATCAAGCTTGGCATGTTTGAGAGATGTAAAGTTGGTGTGGCTGGAGCACAGTGGAAGAAGAGGAGCATGGTAAGAGCTGAAGTGGGAAAAGGAGGCTGAAGCTAAGCCAGGCAGAACCTGAAGACTGTGGTAAGGAGTTCACCTTCTATTCTAATTGCAAGGCCAAGTCACTAGAGAGTGGCAGTAACCAATGATGGCCCTAATGATCCCTACCTCCTGGTGTTAATGCCCTTGTATCATCCCTTGCCACATTATATCAGCTTTGTCTGTGCAAACAAAGGCGTAAGACAGAAGTGATGATATATGACTTCTGAGGTTAGACCAGGATTTTTCAAGCACTGCACTATTGATATTGGAGATCAGATAATTCTTTGTTTGGGGGAGGGTGGTGTGAAGAATTTTATCCTTTACACTGTAGAATGTTTAGCAGCATCCCTCGCTTCTAGCTACTACATACCAAATAGCACCCCCCAATGAATTGTAAAGACGAAAATATCTCCAAACATTGCCAACTGTCCCAGGGGGAGGGAAGAGAGGCAAAGTCACTCCTCGTTGAGAACCACTGAGCTAGTTTTCATAAAAGACACTATATCTTCTACCTTGTTTTCGCTCTTAGATCAATCACTCTGGGAAGGGAAGTCAGCAGGCACTAAGGCCTCCTGTTATGGCCATATGAGTGAGCCAGGTTGTAAGTGGATCCTCCAGATCAAACCTTCAAATGACTGTAGCCCTGGTCAACATCTTACCTGCAACCCCATCAGAGACCCTGAGCTGGAACCTCCCAGCTAAACCTCTCCTGAACTTCGGACACATAATAATTGTGAGATGATAAATTTCTGTTGTTTTAAGCTAATTTTGTGGATAATTTGTCATAAGTAATACAGAGGGGTTTAAGAACAAGAGTGGTACCATCTGATTTATACTCTAGGATTCCTCTGACTGCCTTACAGAAAATGGACAACAGGAGAGACAAAGAGGGAAGATGATTACAAGGTGCTGTTTATCAGGCTATTGTCAGAATCTGAGCAAGAGATAATGGTGGCCTAAACTAGAACTGTGGCAATGATTTGGGTCACTGTTAGTTCTCATAGCACTATTCTGAGAATTAAAAAGAGGCACCTTGTCTACTGCCATAACACCGTGAATGTGCCCAATCTCACCTAATAAGAGGCACTTAGTCCTCAAGATATTCTAATTCTATTTGTTAGACTAATATTCTGTTTTTTTGAGAAGAGGAAATTCTCTTTAGGCCATCTGATGGAAAATTTTTATTTAAAAAGATACAAATTACAAATCTATGATGTCTGTCATGTTAGTGAGAATTCCCTTGAACAGTGCACAGTCTGCACAACCATAAAGGGAGATCCTAGCAGTGGTTATATCAAGAAGTGGTTATATTGATACTTTTGGATATAGTGTTAGACTGGGTGTGGAATAGGAGGACAAGATGACTGCTGGGTTGAGGCCTGAGCAATTAGTTAATTTATCAAGACAGGGAAGATGGAAAGGGGATCCAGTGGCGGGATAGGGGTGAGGGTAAAAGAAAAACAATAGTTCTCTTTTGGTCATGTTAAGTTTGAGGTGCCTAGCAAATCCCAAAATGGAGATGCCAAGTTGGGAGTTAAAATAATGAGCCTGGAGCTCAGGAGAGAGGTCAGCTAGCAAGGCAGATTTGGGAGAAACCAGCATATAAATGTACTTAAAATCACAAGACTAGACAAGATTACCTCAGGAGAAAGTGGTGATTAAGAAAAGATGGCCAAAGATTGAGTGAGCCCTGAAATGCTCCAACATTTAAAGGTTGGAGAGAGAAGAAAAACCAGCAGAGGAAAATAAGGGTTGATCGTAAAAATAGAAGAAAAAAGAGGGGAGGGTGGTGGTCTGAGAGTATAGAGCATAAAAGAATTTCAAAAGGCTGGAGTGAGCAACATACTGTCAGACCCAGGCTCACATACTGATCAAAGAGAGCAGTGCCTTGTATGTGTAAGACACTAAATAATTTGGTATCAATTAACGAATGAACAAATATCAAACATGCACATTGTGCTTTCTACCTACCAGGGAGTATGCTAATCCCTGCATTTACATTAACTCAGTTAATCTTCACCATTAACTCTATAAAATATGCACTATAATTCCTATTTCCAGATGAACAAACTGAGGCTCACAGGGGTTAAGTAATTTGCCCAAGGCCCCAAACCTAGAATGAAGGTACAGCAAGGATTTGGACCCAGCAATCTGGCTTCAGAGGCAATGCTCTTAACCTCTATGTCATGCTTTCCTTAAATGAGTGAATAAGACTATAACAATTTAAATTTGGAATACATTGAATTATTGGTTTCACTGAGCTCACTCCATCTAGGTGGCATAAAGAAGTCAGCTGGGAAGAGATGGGGCAGTGGAGGATTCAAGACTTACTTTAAAACAGTGCCATGCATGTTGCACAAAAGTAATATCATTGTGCTAGCAACCCAGTAGACTATAGCTCACTGACAGCATCAAAGGTTAGGCCCATCTGTTCTCAGTTTTTTATTGGAGAAATCATTCTCAGAGCTTCATAGACTCTCCTAATTCCCATTTCTCCCCCCAGCTGCTCTATGTAGTTCCTTTCCCTTGGTCCATGTATATCTTTTATGCCCCATCTCATACACTCTCAGCCACTTTCTTAGTTCCAGCTCTTGCTATAGCAGCAAGATACACACAGGTATAACCTAACAGCTCCTCACCTCAGGTACAGCAGGTGACTCTTGCGTTCTGCTCCAGGTTGTTCTGCACGACCATATGGGAGCCAGTGGATGCCCATTCAACTATGCCAGCATATGAAAAACCCTGAAATGCAAGAAATTAACTCTTTGACCAATGGAAACAGGAGCTGGTAGGCAAATACTCCCCTCCTCACTCTGTCTGTTGGACAACTTTAAGGAGCATTCTGCACAATCCCTTAGATGGTCCCTGCAGGATTGAGCCCCAGCTGCCTACTCTCTGTAACATACCCTTAGAGAGGCTTTTTCTCTTCTCTTATTTCACTCCCCTGACCCTCAATTCTGAATGAATGAAATGATCCCTTAGGATCATTTCCCAAAATAAAATATAAGAACCAAGCCATTGTCCTAGGCTCTACTTTTCAGGTGAACCTCCTTAGTGCTGTCCCAGTCGTGTGGCCAGTAGGCTGACAAGAGAGCTATGAGGCTGAGTCTTTCTTGAGATATTCATAATCACCACCTACAGCCCTTAGGATTGAGAAACAGGCCTGGTTGGAGCCCTGGTTCCCTGCTTGCTTACTAAATAACTTTAGATAAAACATGGTACTGCTCTGTAACTCAGTTTTCTCATCTAGAAAATGTCAAAAATAAGAGCATCACCCTCGTAAGGTGTTGGAGATAATAGATGTAATAATAAAGCAATGCATATGCACAGACTTGGAAGATGAGAGGGTTAAGAGTGTGTGTGTGCACGTGCATGTGTTGATTGTCAAGCCATAACAAAATTATTCGAAGTATATTTATACAACTCAGTAGCCACTAGCTACATGTGGCTATTTAAATTTATAGGAAATAAAATTAAATGAAATTAAAATTTATTCTTCAATCACGCCGACCATAACTCAAGTGCTCAATAGCCACATAAGGCTAGTGGCTACTGCATGGTTCAACAGCACAAATATAGAACCTTTTCATCATTGCAGAAAGTTCCATTGGACAGTACAGTTATTCAATATTCTTATTGCCAAGAAAGATGAGGCGGGGTTGGGGGTAGGGGAGTGGTCTTAAGTTCTCTAAGACTGTGTCCATTAGCCAGCTACCTAGTTTTTCTCCCTTGAAGTTTTCCATCCTACTAAGAGTCCAGGCCCATGTTGAGTGGCACTGTGTTTGGAGCCAAGCTCTTTAGGCCTCTACCAGTTCAAAGCACATGCCCTTGGGTAGAACAGGCACCACAACTCTGAACAACAGAATGCTGCCTTCTCACCCACCAGTTGGCACAGTGGAAACGGGAAACTAATAAAAAATAAAGGAAACAAGTCCAGCCATGTTACAGAGCCACAGCCCCCTTCTTATAGAAATCCTGACTTTTGTATACCTGCAACAAGCCTAAGAGACATAGCACAGAAGACATGCCACTGGTAGCACAAGGGATTTAAGAGTAGAACGTCCAATAGGCCATGATGCTGTTCCTTCATGACCTTTTGTTGGAGGTTGGAATGATTTCCACTTGGGGTCCTACAGGTGCCCCCATACTTCTCCTGACCCATCCATAAACCTGACAGGTGAATGCAGTGTTGTTTCTGGTAAGATGGGCTGTGGGCAACTGTGAAATAGAAAGTTTAAGTTCGGGCGCCTGGGTGGCTCAGTTGGTTAAGCGACTGCCTTCGGCTCAGGTCATGATCCTGGAGTCCCGGGATCGAGTCCCGCATCGGGCTCCCTGCTCGGCAGGGAGTCTGCTTCTCTCTCTGACCCTCCCCCCTCTCATGTGCTCTCTCTCATATAAATAAATAAAATCTTAAAAAAAAAAAAAAAGAAAAAGAAAGTTTAAGTTCTAGGCCTCATTTAGCTGCCACCCACTAAATGCCCACTGTCATGCAGACCCAGGTCCCACCTCGGCAGTGTCCAACCTGGGCCTATGCCCACTCAGAAAGTTAACAGACTGGAGGTTTTCCTGCCCTGACCCTCTCTATATCAAAATTTATGCATCTGAGTAATCTGTAGTAATATAAAAATGGCTAAGGAGGTTATCCCCATCATGGCTAAAGTTAATAAAAACATACTAGAGATGCAAAAGCTTAGCCCAATACTTCCCCAAGAGGAAATCTATCATTGGTATCAAAGTATCTGATCCCTCATCAGAAACACCTCCCATGCTTACATCCACCTCTATCTCCCATAGTATACACATATATGCACAAAGAGTAATGACCATGGATATTGGAGAAGTCAACAACAGCCTTCCACCATGGTAATGTAAAGTTTATTGACCCTGATCTTCACCTGATCTATCTTCACAGTGCTGACCCAAGTGCCCACCACACCTGACACACACAGCAAAGGGGAGATTGGAGCTATTCTCAGCAAACATCTGGAACTTCCTGCTACCTTTTCTCTTCATCTCTCACACTGTCATACTTTCGACACTGGATACCCTCTTGAATGTAATACACTCTTCTTCCCTTTGCTTTTGTTAGCTCTTTGTGACCGCCTTACTTCTCAGTCCCTGGCTCTGGAAAGTTTTCGTAGCATTAACTCCCTACTTGACATCCCATGCAACTTGCCAAGGCCACGAAAGCAAGGCTCAAGATATAACCCAGAAAAAGTAGCATATCAAGCAGGGACATAATCCAGTAGGGGAGACATGGTTAGATCTTAGGGTATCTTTTATATTACACTAATACCAAAGCTTGTGATAGAATTCCAAGTTAAAATATTTTGGTGCTGGAGTCAGAGAGCCTGAGTTCAAATTATGGCTTTGCCTACATAATGCCTACAGAACCACAGGCAAGTTACCAATCTTCCCATGCCCCAGTGCCTTCCTTGTCTGTGAAATGTGACCATAATATCATCTTCATGCTTGGATTTTTAGAGGATTAAAAATGGCACAAACTATAAAACATGATTAGCATAGTATCTTTCCTATAGTGATTATTTAATAATAGCAATAATTACTAGTATCATTATGTTATCCATATACTTATCATTATCATTATGCACTTAATAATTCTCAAGACTCCTTGAAAACTGATTAAAGTTAGCAGTCTAAAGGGTTGAAAGCAAGAATGCCAAAATCTGTGCCTCTGTAAGAATAAAATCTGCTCTCTTGACTCAGGAGCCCCTCCTTGACCCAGGCCACAGCTGCTGCCCAGGGAAATGATTACTTAAGTGCCTGTTTATTGTGCCACTTGTTTGCCCATTCTCCTCCTGACTGCTTCCACAAATAAATGTTTATTTAATCAGCTAGCCAAGGGAAATTTTCCTTTGTAACTCTCATGGAACTGAGGAATATAAAGAATGTGCTCATTTACAAAACCAAGTGAAATGGCTCATTTTCCCTTAATTTACACCACATGCTTAAGGTGATATTTTCATGAACACAGCAAAAAGAATCAACAGAAGGATGAGTCACTCTTTTCTCCAGCAGATTTTTGCAGTGACATTTTGCAACAAGACAAATTATTTTTCAAGGAAAAAAATTCTCATCTTCACACACAAAAGAAAGAAAAAGCCTACAAAAGTGACATTTTTCTTCCACGGACAATATCTTGCTTTCTACAAGAGCTGCCTTTCACCTCTGCAGTCGCTCCAGGTGTTAATAGAAAATGCTTTGGTGTCTCTAAATCCAGCAAACCATGAATCATTTCCAAACCCTGCAGAAATGAAAATTAACATCCTAAGTTTATGGGGTTGGCATTCATCTACGAAAACCAGGCCTCACATTTCAATATAAATATTTCTGGATGGGAAGCAAGGCTTAGAGAAAAGAATCCAAAACTTCTCATATCCTATTTATCTCCACTCTGCCTCCTCAACCTTTAAAAACAAGTACACACACAATTTAAGATCAAAAAACTACTGGCACTACAGCAATCAAACACAAAACAAAGTAATTTGCTCCAACAAATCCCTTCAAATGGCTAACTAGAGCAATTCACAGGTGTATCTTTTGTCCTTCTATTTCAATAGCCACAGCGGAGGTATGCGGGCCATAAATAATTATTTGAGGGTAAGGGACAACAGAGAGGTGAAGGGGAGGGGGTCATTCCAAATAAAGATTTCATACCACTTCAACATCAGCATCCCCAAATGAAAATGAATCTACTTTGGCCTTTATGGCCAGTTAGTCAGCACACCATTCTTCATCTGGTGCTGAGGACACCCATATTTTTTCAACTAAGGTGAGTATGGAGGAGGCAAAAACCATGATAAGGATAAACACTCTCAAAACATATAGTTACCAAGCCTGGAATCCTGCTGCAGAGAGAGATTATGGGGACAGACTGCCCAGATTTGCTCCTCAATATCATTTAAAATTATAACATCTCCAGCACATTTTACTGCCTCCTTCACTGAAAGTTTAACAAGAACTCCAGTGGCTAACTGGCTTGAGGACTCCATTTATCTTACCCCTTAAAATAATTAATGGCATTTTTACAGAACCCTGTGCCTCTTCTCTGGGAGCAAGGCCAATCCTGGCAGAAGGGTAGTTACTGGAGAAATCAACATAATTAAATAAAATCAACATTTTGCATAATCTGGTCAATTAGATAGTCTTCTTATTATTCTAACCCTGTGGAGAGCAACTGATTCATCTAAAATTAGGATTGCCAGATAAAATACAGAATACCCAGTTAAATTAGAATCTTGGATAAACAACAAATATGTTTTAGTATAAGTATGCCCCATGCCATATTTGGGGTATACTTATACTAAAAATATTTTATGTTTTCTGAAATTCAAGTTCAGCTGGGTACCCTGTATTTTTATTGGCTATATTTGACAACCCTATTTAGAATTCCCTTGTAGTAGATTAGATTACTGTTAAAAAATATTTAGACCCAACCTCTCCTTCATCTCCACTGTGGAAGTTTAAATTCCCATTCCACCAAAATTGCTTCTAGCCATGTAGCTTGCTCTGGCCTCATAGTGGGTAGAATCTGCTTCCTCCCTTGAATTGCATTTGGCTGTATAAATTGCTTTGGCCAATGGGATGTTAGCACATGTGACACAAACAGAGCCTTGAGTTGGATTTGTGTCCTTGGACTTGAATTCTTGTACTTCTCCCATTACCATGTTGAAGGGAGGAGCTCAAACCCCAGACTGAACACGTATGGAGTAGCCCTGAGCCCAGGCTACCTGGAGGACCTGAGCCCTGTCAAATCCACTGCCTGATGCAGAACTGAGCAGCCAAGCTCAACCTAGATCAACCACCTCCTAGCCAACTGCAGTGTTATTTCAGACACTGAATTTAGGGATTGCTAGGCAGCACCAATGTAGCATTTGCTAAGGCACTACTAAAATTCATTTTAAACATATAAAAAAAATCTTTGATTCCTTAAACAACTTCACGAAATAGCCAAAGGTCCCCTTCAGTCTTCATCTACCACAGATGTGGCAACCTCAAAATTTTAAAGAGGCTCCAAAAAGGCTCTTCTTGCAAAGCACTGGGGTGAGAGTCAGAATAAGTACATCAAAATCCCAACTCTGCTATTTGTAAACCATGTAATATTGGGTAAATAAATGAACCTCTCTGAGTCTGTTCACCTCGCTGTGATATGGGGATAATTTCTATCCATCTGCTCACTAAAGTGAAAATGAGGAATCAATGAGCCAATGTGTCAAAAGTGCTTTGCTAAATTGTAAAATTCTGTATGAATATGTGTAAAGCATTTAGAAACATGCCTTGCATAGAGTAAGTGCTATATATATGTGTTTGCTAAATAAACAGTGTATATATAAGAAATGCACATATATCTCCCCTGCACAATCTTACCTATTCAACATTTTTAGCACATGCACTATGCTAAGCATGGTAGATAATTATACAGTAAGGAGCATGTTAAGGGTAGTGGAAGGAAGACTTCCTAACTCAGATGCAAAGGTCAGGAAAAGCTTTTTGGATGAAGAATAAGAAGTGAGATATCATTATTACATGCCACATTAAGTTATAGCAATCTCTCTCACACGTGCGCAGATGCCTACTGCACAAATGATGTCATAGAATTTCTTTCATAGGTTCTGAGACATGGTCATTTAGAGAAAGACAGCTCCTCACTCATTCCACTGTAGAGAGTTACATTCTCCAAGCACACATATAAATGGGTGGTATGGAGAGAGGAAAAGGGAGTCACAAAAGCCCCTTGGAAACTCTATACATCAACTTGACTAAAGCTGTCATTTTCAAGAAAGTTGGATTAACTTTTTTGTTTGGTTTGGTTTGGGGTTACGTGAAACCCATTTTTCATGCAAAAGATTTGAACTTTTCAATTTTCAACTTATATTGTCTTTGATAAAGCCAAATGCAGGCTTTTATCTTCCAAAGGAAAGAATCATTAATAAATTTCTCAATCAAAATCTATTTTATGTAGCTATTATCATCTGAAGCAGGGCCTCAGGCTTCATTATGGATACCAGCACTGCATTTCTAAGTATGACCGTAGGTATGTGACATTCAAACACATGGAAATTCAAGCACTAATAACATCACTAATGGCCTCAATGAAGACAGAATATCAAAAGAAATGAAAAAGGAAAAAAAATTAGATTTGATAGGAGTTGCACAGAAAATCAATCAACAAACATTTATTGAGAACCAAGGTACATTAAATGCTTGACATTGAAACCTAAATAAAATATGCTTACTGTCCCCAAAGAGTTCATAGTTCCATACAGGAGACAAGCAGATGGGCAATTAAGATACAATAACAGGAAAACAGAAACAGAAATTATGATACAGTGACAGTAATAGACTATGGAGACACAGAGGACAGAGTATTGAAGAACTTCACAGAAGGACTGTAGGGTTTTATGGAGAATATTCAATTAGATGCAATACCAGGTTCTCCTGGTAAAAGCTATTGGTAACCCAGCTAATATCATTACACTTTTCCTTCCTAAGAACACCCCTCTGACATTCAGATATCAAGCAGATTTCTGAGAAGACAGCTCCAGACTAAAGGGAGGAGTCAACGTCTCTAAAGGCATGGGAAACAAAAGCAAAAATGAACTTTTGAGACTTCATCAAGATAAAAAGCTTCTGCACAGCAAAGGAAACAGTCAACAAAACTAAAAGGCAACCCACAGAATGGGAGAAGATATTTGCAAATGACATATCAAATAAAGGGCTGGTATCTAAGATCTATAAAGAACTTCTCAAACTCAACACCCAAGAAACAAATAATACAGTCAAGAAAATGAGCAGAAGACATGAACAGACGCTTCTCCAAAGAAGACATGCAAATGGATTACAGATGCATGAAAAAATGCTCCACATCACTAGCCATCACTAGCCATGAAAAAATGCTCCACATCACTAGCCATTGAATTACAAATCAAAGCCACACTGAGATATCACCTTACACCAGTTAGAATGGCTAAAATTAACAAGACAGGGAACAACAAATATTGGCGAGGATGTGGAGAAAGGGGAACCCTCTTACACTGTTGGTGGAAATGCAAGCTGGTAGAGCCACTCTGGAAAACAGTATGGAGGTTCCTCAAGACCTTAAAAATAGAGCTACCCTATGACCCAGCAATTGCTCTACTGGGTATTTACCCCAAAGATATAGATGTAGTGAAAAGAAGGGCCATATGCACCCCAGTGTTCATAGCAGCAATGCCCACAATAGCCAAACTGTGGAAGGAGCCGAGATGTCCTTCAACAGATGAATGGATAAAGAAGATGTGGTCCATATATACAATGGAATATTACTCAGCCATCAGAAAGGATGAATACCCAACTTTTACATCAACATGGATGGGACTGGAGGAGATTATGCTAAGTGAAATAAGTCAAGCAGAGACAGACAATTATCATATGGTTTCACTCATATGTGGAATATAAGCAATAGCGCAGAGGACCATAAGAGGGAAAACTGAGTGGGAAGAAATCAGAGAGGGAGACAAACCAAATGAGACTCTTGACTCTGGAAAACAAACTGAGGGTTGTGGCAAAGGAGGTGAGGGAGATGGAGTAACTCGGTGATGGGCAATAAGGAGGGCACGTGATGTGATGAACACTGGGTGTTATACGCAACTAATGAATCATTGAACAATACAACAAAAACTAATGACTAACTGAACATAATAAAAAATAAATAAATAAATAATAAAATAAAGGCTGGAGTCAAGTTTGGACTGACTAGTCATGGCCATCCAATTCCCCTTGGCCTGTGATTGGCTTAGGAGTAATCATGTCACCCATTTCTGGCCAATGATATATAGGGAAAAATCTGTACAGCTCCTGGGAAAATTTCTAACCAATCAATTAAAAAAGACGAGGGCTCAGGAACAAAAGCCTTTGATCCATCACTTCTGCTTTTCTGCACTTGTACACTGTCCTGCCTACCTAACATTTTCCTTCCTAACAGAACCTCACCTTGTGATAGCTCCAGTTTCATGCTGGAGCTATCACATGACTACAAAAGGAAACTGCTAGCCCTCTGAGGTTGGAAGAGGGAAAAAATAAAGACACAAAGTCATCAAGCCACAGCGCCAATCCTAGAACTGCTATCTCCAGACTTACTGTTGAGTGAAATGATAGATGCTGCACTGTTAACCTACTAGTCTGGCGTCCTGTTGCTTGCAGCTGAAACATTCAAATGCAGAGAGTGCAAAGATGAATGAGACCCTCTCCCTGACATCATGGACCCACAGTCTAGTCAAGGAACTTATAGTCCAGGGACAGTTGCTCTGGGTCTTGAAATATGAGTAAGAGCTTTTCAGATAGGCTGATAAATGGATGAGGCACTGCAGTCCAAGAAACTGCATAGAGCAGAAAAGATAAATAGTTGGCAGATTGTGAAGGGCTTGGGCCATACTAGGATGTCTAGGCTTTATCTTTCAGCAATAAAAGGCCAGAAGTGGTTTTAAGCAGAGGTTAATCGTATAGAGCTCATTTTGCCCATAGTGTGAAAGCTGAACAAGCAAGAAGAGAGGCCAGAGGAAAGATGACAGTCAGCAGGCTCCCTCCTGGTGAATTTAAGACCTTCCTTCCCAAGTCCCTTTCCCTCTGTTACAAGGTAAACTTAACTTCCCACATAGGTTAACCCAACTTCCCCTGATTTGGCCTGTCACTTTTCCTGCACTCAGGATTCTCAACTGATAGTAAGCAGTATTTGTCATTTAAATTCTTCTCTCAGAATGTAATTTACTAGGCTTTAGCATCAATAATCACTCCAGGAAATTTGTTCTCCTTTGCAGGAATGAATAACATAAAAAACATCAAATCCAACCAAACAAACCAAAAAGGAGCAATTCAAGGCTGAATTCTTTCTCCAGGGAAGCAAGGAGGCTTAGCAAAAAGAAAACAGAACAGGTTTGCAAAATCCAGAGGCTGAGGTTCAGAGACAGCTCAGATGCTTATGACTGATGCAAAGGAAATGAGCCAGTGTCCTCTCCTATCATCATCAGTTGCCCTCCCCATGTACCTTGAAGGTTGGATAAGACATCCTCCAGCATTTGAAATTCTCAGCTTCTGATTCTAAGATGAGAATACTAATATTCATTAAAGCCTACTCTGTGTCATGCACTATGCTAAGCACTTTACATACTATATTTCATTTGACCTTACCAGCAACCCTATGTACATTATTATACCCACTGTACAGATGAGAAAACTGAAACCCACAGATCCTGACCATCTTGCTCAAGAACACAATAAGAAGTAACAGAACCAAGATCAGAACCTAAGGCTAGCTAACCTCAAACCACTGTCTGTGTTTTTAATACCTTTTTTCAGGTTATTCTAAACTTATATGATTAATGTAGAAATTTCAGAAATCTATAATATAAAGAATCATACTGTGTTGTCTTATATCTGTACTGAGAATTGTGAGATGATGCTGGTTTTTATTTTCCTCTTTATGCCTAGACATAAAAACATTTTATATTTTCTTTTTTTATTGTATGCAAATATTCTTTTATAAGTTGACATCTAACACTTCATACAGTTTTGTACCGTGCTCTGTTTACTAAATAACCTTCTCAGCATTTTTCCTGTTATTGATATTCTTCATATGGCAGTGCCATATTTTTTTAACTACTCCTCTATTATTAGATATTAAGGGCGGATTTTCATTAGATTTTATTTTTTAATGTAAATAACATTATGTCAAACATTTTTTGGATTGATTTTGGGAAGATGATTTGCGAAAGGTATAAAATATTTTCCATGGTCCTGTTATATATCACCAATACACTCTGCTATATAAAAGTTGAAGCAAGTCACCCTCACAAGCACTGAAGCGTCTACTGCATGCAATCCTGCTGACATCATTTTTTTAATTTTATTGTTATGTTAGTCACCATACATCATCATGCTGACATCATTTTTAAAAAACTTTAAACATTATAGTAAAAAAAATAAATTTTTTATTTTCTATTATCTTTGATTCTTAAAAAGGTTGAGCAGATTTTTTAATGTTTATTAGTTATTTTGATTTCCTCCTTGATAAATGGCTATGGTCTCCTTATATATCAATATCTTCAAACTATTTTCTGCCATGTTTGTTAGTTGATTTCTCTTGCAAAATGCCTAATATAAGAATTTCTTGTCCTGTTTTTCCCACCAGTTCTAGAGAACATAAATGTAATGATGTGAACTTGACAAGCAGGAGGCTGTGGTCTGAAAAATTGACACAAAATATTTTTAAAAAATCAATCTGTCAAAGTCACTCAGTTGGCCTGTACCATAGTGACCAGAGGCTGTGATGCAAGTGACTAAGATTGATCATTAAGGATTCCAGGGATTGTCTATAAGTCTCCCTCGCCCTGAAACATCACACTGTCTGTGGGCTCTAATGACAGCAAGTGGAATGTGAGAAAGAGGTTGACCACCTTCTCATCAGAAACCTGAATATCTAGGTTATGCCTCCCACCCCAATAAACGGCCCACAGCTAACATGGTAACAGAATTTTCTCTCCAGTCCACTTAAACAATAGAGTTCATTGACTTGTTTCTGAGAACCTTAACTTTTCCCTTATTATCAGTAAGATAGGACCTGAATTCCATTCATTCTCCTTTTATCCATTCATTCAAACACAGATTTATTGAACATCTACTATTTGCTAGGGACTGTGATTGGCATTTGAAGATAAAATGCTAAGCAACAAAGAACACAATCCCTAACCTCCTGGACTCTAGTGAGAAGAAAAGACATTAACTACATAATCACACAAAGGTGGCCAGAGCTCAGTGTCCTGGTGAGCATAGAAGACATAAAGTTGGAGAGGTGAACTTGAATGGGTGACACAGAACCTTGAACAATAAGTCATTGCTGACTGTCCTAACCATATCTGGGCTTTGAAAAAGTCACTCTGGCTGTTGGGTGGAGAAAAATTGGGGTTGAGGGACAGTTAACATATGGAGGGGACAGTATAACATTTGGAGTCTAAATGCTGTGGCCTGGAAAAAGCAATGAGAGTATCTTATACTGGGGTAGACATAAAGATGGAGTTCTTCCTCTTTGCTTCCTTCTGTTCACCCATATTATTGAACCGTGTCCCTAACACCACAACAGTATTGCTGAGTAGGGAAAATGCACTCAAGGGAGGATAGGGGCCTTTTATAAACAATATTTTGGCTGCTGCCTGAAGGACAAAACTCAAGTGCCCTTCTTCCAGAGTGAGCCTGGGGTAAAAAGCCAGCTATTTAACACATTAAGCCAATGAATTCTTACTTTGTGTGGTGTTTGACATGAAATATGTCATTCCAACACCAAACAATTCTCCAGTCCTCTGACTCCCACTGGATATCCTGGAATTCCATTCAATTCTGACACTAACCACCCAGAGTTGCTGCAGACCCCTCAAGTTAAGGGCTCAATCCCACAAGATTTGCCCCACTTCAGATGCCAGTCACAAGTCCCAGGTCCCCAGGCTACCTGCACTTCTGCCCAATTTGGCTACAAATTCAGGCATTCTCACAACCCGTCCTTTAGTTTTCAAAATTCGCTAGCTCACATAGTATAAATTGCTATAATATTATAGTTTATCATAAAGAATACAAATGAATAGCCAGATGAAGAGATACATAGTTCAAGGTCTAGAAATGTCCCAAGCCGAGGAACTTCTGTCTCCATGCTGTCCCCACGGTGTTAGGGTGCACCACCCTCCTAGTAAGCGAATATGCCCACCAACTTGGAAGCTCCCTGAACTCCACTGTTTAGCAGCCTTCATGGAGTTTTTATTATGGAGGCATGATTGGTTAAACCATTAGTTATTCATGATTGAACTCAATCTCAGGTCCGTCTCTCCTCTCTGGACATGGGAGGAAGTAGGAGCAGAAGGTTCCAACCCTCTAATCACATGGTTGGCTTTTCTGATAACCAGCCCCCATCCTGGAGCTATCTTGCACACCCCCTACTTGAATCCTCTCATTAGCATACAGAAGACACTCTTATTACTCAGGAAATCCCAAGGGTTTTAGGAGCTCTGTGCCAGGTACCAGGGACAAAGACCAAATATTTACTTTTTATTATATCACACACTTCTTTTCCTAGTACTATCCATTTTAGTCTCTTATTTGTAAGGCAAAACATTAAAAGCAAGTCTTTCCTCCAGATAGAAAAGTAACACCAAATTGGGAACTCATACTATCACTCTAAAATCTATTTGGGATCTTTTAAAATGCATTAACTAACTCAAAAAGGTGTTTGTTGAGTGCCTACTATGTGCCAGATATTGTTTCAGAAGCTGAAAATATCGTGATGCAAAAGATAGATAAGATTTGCACCCAGACGGAATTTATATTCTGCTGGGAAGACAGGCATATGAATGTATGTACAATAGACAAATTCATATTCACATTTACATATGATTTCAGATAGTGGTTAGTGTTGTGAAGAACACAAATGGGATAATTCGGTAGGAACTGGGGAACAGTTGGGGAACTGCTTTAGATAGAGGGACCAGAGAGGCCTTTCTGAGGAGGATGTAACATTTGACCAAGCCTTAAATCTTGAGAGGGAGGAAGGCATACAAAGATCTCGGGAAAGAGAATTTTAAAAAGAGGAGGAAGAAACACAAGAGTTTTATATTTGTTAAATTATGCTAGCAGTTGAAACTACAGCCCCCAAATATCAAAGGTCTAATACAATAAAAGCATATTTGTCACTGTGCTAAAGCACAATCCAATGAAGTCCTCAAGAGAGGGGTGAGGAGGGGCCCTGTTCCACAAAAGTCACTCACTCAGGCTTCTTCCAAAATGTGGATTCACCATCATTAAGGCCTCATCCTCCTCTGTTTTCAAGTAGTAGATGGAGAGAGAGAAAGAGAATATAAACTTGCATGTGGACAGTTTTCTGGACCAGAATAGGAAAGGATCATTTCTGCTCACATTCTACTGGCAACAACTCAGACACCCACCTGTGCGGAGGCAAGGAAATGTGTGTGTGACCAAGAATAAAAGGGAAATGGTTTATTCAACAACCAGCCAGTGTTTGCCACAAGCCCCAAGACTGAAATAATGTTGGTGTGTGCACAGGTCATGAAAAGAGGATGAATTTTATTCTAATTGACAATAGGGTCATGATTATATATGATTTCCATTTAATAAAGATTACTCTGGCTGCTGCATACAGAATAGATTGGAAAAGTATAAATAATGGAAGCAAAAGAAATGCTTAAGAAATGTTTGCCCTAGTTCCAGGTAAAGAGCTGCATTTAAGGCTTCATCGGTGGAGAGGCTGAGAAGTGGTCAGATTCAGAATATGTTTTGACAGTATCACTGACACACTTGCTTATAGCCTGAATGGGAGGAAAAGTTGAAGAAATAGAGGATAACTCCTCATTTTTGAGTCTGAACTGGAAGGAAGATGGTGAATTTCCTCAGATGGGGAATTTCAGGAGCGACGTAGTTTCAGAACAGAGGTAGGGAAATCAAGAGGTAGGGGAATCAATGTCAGCCATGGTAAATGTGAAGGATATGGGGGCATCCAAGAGGTGACATCCCGATGGAGAGCTGAATACATGCCCTGGGTGATTAGGAGAGAAGTCAGGCCATTTGGGAGCCACTGGGGTAAATATATTATTTCGAGCCATGGAATTAGTAGGGGGTGGTGGTGGTGTTATGTATCAGGAGGATAAACAGAGTATGTGGGGTCAAATAGCTCAAAGGCTGATGAATTTAGGGAAGGCAATATGAGGTCACTCTTATTGCAACCATTCTTTTCGATGAAAAATGAGATTTATCATCTGAGAGAGAGGCTTATAGAAATGGGGCAGGAGGTATATGTAGATAAGACAATAAAATCAAACTTAGAGAGATAAAGGGGGTGTGCCAGGGAAGTGTAGTAAGACTGGCAGAGCAGAGGGCCCATTTGAGATGTGTGCTCATGAAGTGAGATCAGTCTACCCTGTTTGGAGATTTTCTCCAGCAATGCTCAGCTGCTTGGGTGCAGGCATCTAGTAGAAAGATTTGGATTTCACTAGGTCAGGGTTTAATCAGAGTAGATCAATGGAATCAGCAATCAAAGGAGAGTTGTTGTATAATAAGGAATTTGGCCTCATCAAAAGAGAGGTCTGGCCTCTGTTCTGAAAACTGGGAGGTAACCTCTAATCCATGAATGTCTTCAGTGATAGGAGCATCTTTTGTTATTCATGGTGGACCCCTAGGACCACACCTAATAGTTTATGGAAACAAGATGGTTCAGGGTAGGACTGGCCACATCTGCTATATGGGGGAGGCGGGAAACTTTGGGTCACATAGTATCAACCACCCTTGAGGCAGAGTTTAACCACATGGGCAATTAATCAATCATTCCTACATAATGAAGCTCCACTAAAAACCCTAAACACCAGGGGTGCCTGGGTAACTCCACTGGCTTAAGTGTCTGACTTTGGCTCAGGTCATGATCTCAGGTCCTGGGATTGAGCCCATGTTGAGCCCTGCATCCAGCCCTGCCTTGGGCTCTGTGCTCCATGGGGAGTCTGCTTCTCCCTCTCTCTCTGCCCCTCCCCCCACTCATGCACACACCCTCTCTCTCTCTTAAATAAATAAAATCTTTAAAATAAATAAATACCCGGGCGCCTGGGTGGCTCAGATGGTTAAGCGTCTGCCTTCGGCTCAGGTCATGATCCCAGGGTCCTGGGATCGAGTCCCACATCGGGCTCCCTGCTCCTTGGGAGCCTGCTTCTCCCTCTGCCTCTCTCTCTCTGTCTCTCATGAATAAATAAATAAAATCTTTTAAAAAAATAAAATAAAATAAAATAAAATAAATAAATACCCTAAACACCAAAGCATGGATAAGCTTCCTGAGTTGGTAATACTGTGTGTTTATTGGCACACATTAATCCTAGGAGAGTAACTTGTCCTAAGAACACTGGAGTCTTGTGTTTGGAACACTTCCAGACTCTGCCATATGATTCTCTTCCTCTGGCTGATTGTAATATATCCTTTCTTTGTAATAAACATAACTATGAGAACAGCTTTCTGTGAGTCTATGAGTCTTTCTAGTAAATCATCAAACCTAAGGATGGTTTTGGAAACCCCTTTTATGGGTTGATTTGCACTCTTCCAAAATTCCTATGTTGAAGTTCTAACCTTCAGGACCTCAGAATGTGAGCTTATTTGAGAAATGGGTCATTACAGACATAATTAGTTAAAATAAGGTAAGGTCAACTGGAGTAGGGTGGGCCACTAATCCACTGTGACTGGTGCCCTCATAAAAAGAGGAAATTTGGACACAGACACACACACACACAAGGGAGAAAGTCATGTGAAGATGAAGGAAGAGATTGCAATGAAGCTTCTTCCAACCAAACAAAGCCAAAGATTGACAGCAAAACACTAGAAGCTAGGGTACAGGCTGGAGCAGATTCTTGCTCCCAGCTCTCAGAGGGAATCAACCCTCCCGACACTTGGATCTTGGGCATCTAGCCTCCATAACTGTGAGACAATAAATTTTCATTGTTTAAGCCATCTAGTCTGTGCCACTTTGTTACAGCAGCCCCTAGGAACTAATACACCCCCGAACTTGCAGTTGGTGTCAGAGGTCTTGGGCAGGCTTGGTGGTCTGGAGGACGTTGCTCTTCACCTCACAATTTGGCTAACTTTGGGAAGGTATCTAGGCTGGAGACAGAAGGCTATGTTGACATTTGGGAGATGGGCGGTGGGAAAGGAGTAAGGACAACAGATTGAAGGCCCCAGTGTAAAGAATTGTACTTGGAACAGTAAAGGGAGTGAGGTGGAAAGGTAGGTTTGGTGATCAGAGAGTAGTCTTACAATCTCTAACTCACAATAGAGATTTTGGAGGTGGTATAATTATTGGTTGTCACAAAATCTAAACTAAGACCAGGGGGCGGCATGGCTGAAGTGGAGCAGAGGACGACATCCCTAGAAGTAAGGAGGTAAAGGAACCAAGATGTTAAGACACTGAGTATGATTGCCTATATAGATGCTGAAGTTCCCAATAAAGATGACAATAGTAAAAATTAATAATAATAAATAAATAAATAAAAAGGCAGAGTTGCGGGAGGCCACGCACTGCAGTCTTGCATGAACAAGAGGGAACAGCTCAGCTGTCCACAGGGGAAATCTAAAAGGAAAGGTACTGGGTAGTAATGTCTAATGATACAGACTTTAGTGGAACATGAGCATTGAAGGAGTGGCAAAAATATCATTGAAGTGATATTTTCAACAAGTCCCTGTTCTTCACCATACAGGTTATGTGACAACCCCAGATATCCAAGTCATGAAATAAGGAAATAAAGCACATTTTGCCTAGCTTGAAAGTGGAAGAGCTTAGATTTGAACTCTGTTCTCTATGGCTCTGGATACAGCACCATTACAAACAGAAATATCTGCTGCCCTTCCCTGATGAAGAGTATATTCCCATCCCGACATCAGGCTTTTGCCAATAAGATGTGAGCAGAAGTAACGAGCATCACTTCCCAGCAGAAATTTCAGGGCCCAATGCATGATCACTATGTTCCCTTTTCCCTCTGCCATAAGACCAGCAATGCTCCAGAGAGATTCAGCTCCATCAGTCTGGGTCCAGTTAGACAGCCAACTGCAAATAACATGTAACCTGAATGAAAAAATAAATCTGAGTTGTTGAAAGACACAAAGACCCTGGAGTCATTTGTCATTGCTGCATAGCCTCGCCTAGCCTACGTGCTACAGGGTGAAATCTAGGATTCCGCAAAGTTTCAAGTTTGGGCAGCTAGGTAGATGGAAGTACCACTCAATAAGCCAGCAAAAACAGTGGGGAAGAGGAAACAGTTTGCCCAGTAACTCAGTTTCTCCATCCTGCCTGGGCTTCTTTGTAATAATTTCCAACTTTCCTCCACAATTTAGTCATTCTGTGAATGAGCTTCGCAGTGATAATCCCCCACACCAGAAGCAGCCCCAAGACTGTGCCCCGTTACATTCTACCCCAGCTGCATGCTCCCTCCAGGTTTACCAGGGGTGGGGATGCGGTGCATCTGTGTGTGCCCGGAGGTCCCAGGAAAACATCTCCTTGCTCTCCAGAGTAACTTTCACAGTGTCCACACAACAAAAGGGGACTTTCTTGTAGCTAGACAACACAAGAATATCCCGATGGCTTGGAACAAGTCATTTTAAGACACGCATTATTTAGACTACAAGTTCTTGACAACTTTGCCTGTTTCTGTTATATGTTACTAGTTTAGTCCTGCTCAGCAGCCATAAAAATAATGTGAAAAGAACAATGCCTCATTTCACCTAGAGTTATATCCTCCTTTTTTGGTTTTTCCCAGCAACCATTTTCTGGCATGCTTCAGGCAAGAGTTTACGAAAATAACAGCCCTGAAAGTGGGACCCTTACACATTTGTAACATTGCCCCACATCCTTCCCTGAACTCAACTGATAGTGGCTCCTTCATTAAACTTCTCTCCAGAAGACAGGGAGGAGACACCTGGTAGTCACTAATCTATTTGTTCGGTCTTTGTTCCTGTCAGCCTTCCTTCATTTCGTTTCTCCATCAAATGTCTGCTAGAGGAGTTGAACATCCAAGCCCAATGTGCAATTGCTAACACTAAGTTATTCCTTCCTCTTACAAACAGAGCTGCCAAACAAACATTGCTGCGGGAGGCCGAGGGGAGGGACCCAGCCCTCACAAAGCCCACCACAGCCTCCTCTGGAGCAAGCCCCAACAACAGCACCATTTTGACTCCCAGCGTCACTGCCTGTTTCGCGGTGATGGTCCCCTAAGTGGGCCCCCAGTCTCCAGTCTCTCCCCATGCAATCAATCTGTCATCCACGTGCAGCAAGAGAGATCTTTCTGATATGCAAATCATGCCTCTGTCCTGCTTAAAAACCTTTCAGCAGATCCCCATGAAGGAGGAAATTAAGTACCCACTCTCTAGCACTTAAACAAAGCCCCTCACCATCTCTCCTGGGGCTACTTTTCTAGATTTTTCCTCCTACATGCTGCTCTCTTCTGGTATACGTTAGGTCTTTGCTGCCTGGAAAAATTTTCTTGTCTTTCAAACCTGAACCTTAGCATTACCTGCTCTGGAAGCCACCCCTGCCTGCCATGCCTCACTCCATCTCATAGTCCATGCCAGCCTCAGCGAGGTAAAGGGCTTCCCCGTTCCATGAAACACTGATGGAGACTCTATCCTTGCATCACGGTTACACTCTTAGCATTTGTCTATAGGGTGTTGTCTCCATCCCATTTTTATATTCACAAGAAAAGGTACTGTCCCACTCTGGTGTGAGTGAAGTAGCCAAAAATAAGCAGGCTTTATTTATGTTTATGAGATTTCTTGCGCTAAGTGGTGGGAATCAAAGATAAGAAAGGCCCGGTCCTTGCCAGAGAGAAGCAGGCAGAATTGTAGGGCAAATGAGCACATTCACAAATATTGTATTACGGATTACAGTTGACCCTTGAACATGGATTTGAACTGCGTAGATCCACCTATGTGCAGACTTTTTTTTCTTAGTATGATACTATAAATGTATTTTCCCTATAACTTTCTTAACATTTTCTTTTCTCTACCTTACTTTATTGTAAGAATACAGCATACAATACATAGAATATACAAATATATTAATTGATGGTTTATGTTATAAGTAAGGCCTCCAGTCAACAGTAGGCTATTAGTAACTAAGTTTTTGACGAGTCAAGTTATACATGGATTTTTGATTGTGTGGGGGGGTTGGTACCCCTAACCCTTGTGTTGTTCAAGGGTCAACTATATATAATAAAGCTATAGTACAAGAGGTCCATACATCTTTCTCAAAGGAAAAAGATTAATAAACAAAAGAACACAATAGGAAGAATTATGACCTGTTATCTTCATTTGAAGATTAAGTATGCTTTAAGGAGATGCACAAAGGTGTCAAGTTTACAAAAGACAGACTTGTGACAGCTAATTTTTTTTCAATTTGCCTAGGCCACAGGATGCACAGATAATTGGTCAAATATTATTCTGGGTGTTTCTGTCAGAATGTTTTTGGGTAAAGTTAACATTAAATGGGTAGACCGAGTAAAACAGACTGCTCCCTAATGTGGGGAGGGCCTTGCTGAATCAGTTGAAGGCCTGAATAGAACAAAAAGGCTGACCTTCCTCCAAGTAAGAGAGAATTCTTTCCTGCCTGACATCATTTGAACTGGGAAATTTTCCTGCCTCTGGACTCAAACTGAAACAGTGGCTCTTCCTGGGTCTTAATGCCAGGCTTCAGACTGGAACTATACCTGCTCGCTCTCCTGGGTCACCAGCTTGTTGACTCACCCTGCAGATCTCAGGACCTGCCTACCTCCATAACTGCATGAGCCAATTCTTTACAAAACTCTTTATGTATCTATGCATACATCCTTATTGGCTCTGTTTCTCTAGAGAGCCCTGGCTACTACATCCTATTACAGTGATAATAATAAAGAGAGTGTTGCTTAATTGGAACTTGGGCATTCGAGCCAGATGGCATGCGTGCAAATGACAGTACTACCATTGGTTAGCTCTGTGACCTTGGCAGGTTATTTAAACATTCCATTCATAACTTCCTCATTCGTAAAGTGGGGATAATAGCAGTGTCTACTTCATGGGGCTGGTAAGAGGATACGACTGAATGAGTGAATACCCCAAAAGAGCATAGAACAATGGTTAATAAGCAGTAAGCAAGCAATAAATATTGGTGGTTAGCATTTTCAGTCATCGGCATTTACTATTAATTCAATGAAGTATCAGTCTCTATGCCATTTGCTTCACACCCACCGGCTCATTAAATCCTCACGCCTCTACTACAGAGGTATTCATGTACAATGTAGAAAACCAGGATAGCATAGCCCAGGGGTTTAGAGTGTGGCTTCTAGAATGTGACATACCACCCATGGGACCCTGGACCCATGATTTAGAGCTCAGGTTCCTTGTAGAATTGTTTTTATGGGGTTGTTTAGAAGGGTTGTTTCACAAAAGATATTAAAAATGTAGCATAGTGCGGGCGCCTGGGTGGCTCAGTTGGTTGAGCGACTGCTTTCGGCTCAGGTCATGATCCTGGAGTCCCGGGATCGAGTCCCGCATCGGGCTCCCTGCTCGGCAGGGAGCCTGCTTCTCCCTCTGACCCTCCCCCCTCTCATGTGCTCTCTCTCTCTCATTCTGTCTCAAATAAATGAATAAAATCTTTAAAAAAAAAATGTAGCATAGTGCTAGGTACATATTAACCACTTCACAACTGTGTTAGAAGATATTCTTGTTATTATTGTTATTATTCAGGTACTCATTATTACTATTATTACTCCAACCCCAGTGACGTTGGAGCTGAGGTCTGAGCCATGGTCTGGCTGACTCAAGCCGAAATTTTTTTTTTTTTTTTTTAAAGATTTTATTTATTTATTTGAGAGAGCGAGAATGAGAGAGAGTACATGAGAGGGGGGAGGGTCAGAGAGAGAAGCAGGCTCCTCGCCGAGCAGGGAGCCCGATGCGGGACTCGATCCGGGACTCCAGGATCATGACCCGAGCCGAAGGCAGTCGCTTAACCAACTGAGCCACCCAGGCGCCCCTCAAGCCGAAATTTTTAACCTTGCTTCCATCCTCCCTCCTCAGACCAGCCCTGACAACCCCAGAGCAGAGGCTGAGGACAGTGCTGCCCACCCTGAAGCCCACAGACAGTGGGGATGTAATGGAGCAAAATCAGATCTCCAACACCAGATGTACATGTGGGACACTACTTCTCCCCTTCACAGTGCTCTAATGAAGATACAACGTGTTTTCCCCTTGGTCCACTCTCATTTTCAGTATCACTTCACAGAAGTCCTATCAATGTTTCTTAACATGCTCTAATTATTTTTCTTTGTGAAAATAAAAAGTAACCCTGCCAGAGATAGCCTTCATTTTTTATTTACATTCAGTCCACCTAAATGTTTTTCTCCAGAAATGAGAAAAATAAAAGCATCCCCTGAGCAGCCACCACTGGGCATGGACAACAGTTCAGATACTGTCTTCTTGGAATTGCGGTCTTTGATGCTGGTGATACTTGCTCTGTGAGTTTCCTGAAGCAGCAAGGGGTGAGTTGTGTTCTCTAGAAAACCTCAAGTGATGGGGTGGGATGGACACATCCAATCACGGGGACACCTGGCTCCCCAATCTTGTGCTCAACATACCTTCAAAGTGCTTTTCACAGATCTGTTCTTAAGGGCTGCTCTCCTCACCCAGGTGTGTCCTTGACCTTACCACTTTGGAAAGTTAGCTTTAAACTATTTTTTATATTAGTGGTGATGGGCTTTGGCTAAGACATGAACTTGTCAGCTTTGCTGGTCCTGTCACAGCACAGACCTTGGTGAGGCAGTGGATGTGCAGTCTGAGCAGCCAAAGGGAAGCTCTGGGTGTTGGCGGATAGGCCTGGAACCTGGAACCCAGCAGGAGCAGCTGGGGCCATTGTGCGACATTTGTCTGTTGGCCCTCACCTTCTCCCCATCCGTCCTTGCCTTGCACTCGCTCTTTCTGGGCTCTCCTGTCCATTTTCCTTTCCCTTAGGCTGCTTGCAAAACCACTACCTAAAAGGCTGCTTCCTCAACCTACAGTGGGGCCAGCCCAGTCACTATGCCAAGAAGACTAGATAATGATCTTTAAACATAATTTGGCTTTTTTGTTTTTTGGGGTTTTTTTTCTTTTTGGTTTTTGCTTTCTTGCTAGCACACTCTCTGAAAGACTTTAGGTGCTTAGGTCCCCTCATAGATTTTTAAGTTTACTTCTAAAATGTTTATCACATGTTTGATAGTAGAAAGGCATGTGATTTTCAGACTACAAATTGTAAATATGCTTTAAATACATTTTTATTAAAACCTTGGAGCTGCCAATTTAGGTCATTTAATTCATAAAAAATGTCTACCATATAACCCAATGGATAAGGTGATCTTTACTGTCAAACCAGTCAGCTAAACCAAGTTTGAATTCCAACAAAAAGTGTGGCTTCAGGGGTGCCTGGGTGGCTCAGTTGGTTAAACGTCCAACTTTTGATTTCAGCTCAGGTCATGATCTCAGGGTCATGAGATTGAGCCCCAAGTCAGGCTCCATGCTGTGCGTGGAGCCTGCTTAGGATTCTCTCTCTCTCTCTCTGCCCCTCCCCCTTCCTCACTGCCCCTCCCTCACATGCACTCTCAAAACAAAACTACGGCTTCATTTTTTTAAAAATCCAACACAATGTGTTAATAAATGTCCCTATGACACTCGTTATTCATTTCTGAATTCTAAGTTTAAGATACAGGAAATAAATAGATCGATCAAGCAATGGACAGATGGATAGATAGCTAGAAGGGAGGAAGGAAGGAAGGAGAACAGGAAGGTGGGTGTCTGGCCATGATTCTGAAATCAGCTCCCTTTAGTACTCCTTAGCTAAAAAGTCTCTTTCTCAAAATTTTCCCTCAGGAACTATACATTCCCAAATTGTCCCACTTTTTTAGCACACCAGAGATTTTTTCACCCTGGAGAAGGGAATGACAGTAAAATTGAGTATGGGTCAAAGATACGGTTTCTTTAAAAAAGTGGACAAGTGCAATTGTGGGAGGGTGGGCTGAGTTCTCAGGCAGACAGTTTTTAAGAAAGAGGCCATATGGAGGCCGAGGACCTAAAAACTGATTCCCCTGCAGCCCACACACCCAGGTTCAAAGACCTATAGGGTTCTGTCAGTCTGGGCCCCTGCATTACTACAATGGGGCATGCAGCAGGCCTATACTGGGGATGCAGCAGAAATGAGTCATGGATGTTTTTGTTGTAGTAAGCCACTGAGACTTTGGAGAGTTTTCATAATACAGAATAGCCTAACCTATCGTAACACATACATAATAAAGCTACTGTTCAAATCGGGTCCCTGCCTGTATCTGTGTCTATATTTCAATTGATGTGAAATTTAGTAGTTAGAAGAATTCTTGCCCAATCTTTTCTCAAACTCTCTCTCTATCCAAATCTTACCCTTTAGGACCCAGATTTTCCCTAGGATCTTTCTTTGCTCTCTCAACTCACAGTGTTTTTTCTTCCCCTCTGAACTAGGCATTTACCTAAAGATGCAACTCCTATGCCTCCAGGAGCCAGTCAGGCAGCATAAATGGGTAATTGGGAGAACCGGAGGGAACTTGTCTCCCCTAAAGGCATCTCAATTTAATTAAAACAAAAGAAAAAAAGCACACTTTGCCAGGCAAATAAATATAGCTCTGGTCTGCTGGGTTGTGACCTTTGTAGAATTCGTAAGAAATTCATTTATTTTCCTGGTGTTTTAAACTATTATTTTGAGCTTTCACTTTGTCTTCATAAGAATAAAAAGTGTTTAAATTTTTTTAAGTGATTACTGCTTCTCTCTCCAGCAAGAATATAAGTTCCCTGCAGACAAGGATAAGATCTGCCTCAACTCTGGGTTCTACATAGATTCTGAGACCGTGCATTCATAAATGGTTTTGATATAATCTGCTTTGAGGAAGAGAATATACATTATAAATTACAGCATAATTAGCCTAAGATAGTATATTTTGTTAGTATGCCTGAACCACCAGGCATTTCTCTTCCTTAAAATCCCTGTGTCATGGTAAAGTATCAATAATGCCACTATCCTTCCTAAGTGTTACTGTCATCATCTCTGGGTGAGTTAGGGTAGAGGTGGGTTGGGTAAGCTGAAAGGGCTGTCCTCTGGTTGATGTGAACCCTAGGACAACAATTTCTCTAGGAAGTTTCTGGACTCCAGTTGACATGGAATGGGCTTCCACCTGGCTTAAAAGCAGTTAACAACAAAGGATTCTTCTTTAAAAATAAGATCCCACTGTCAGTTCTTATGAATTAACTCCAGTTGCTACTCTACCTCAGTTAGGGCAAACCAGCTCCTCCTATTCCCTGCAGCGGTTTTGGAAGTTAACCTATGTCTTGGTACCTTTACCTGTTTCAACTTCATTTACTTATGACTAATTAAATTCATCATTTAATGTCTTAATCCCTGCTGGTATACAATGCGCCCATGACTGCAGAACATATTCCCCCCAAACATCAAGCCTATTAAATGCCTCCAAAAACACCACAAGGGCAGTTTCCTGTCAGGGATACACCTTCCTCAATGAGATTTTTCCAATATCGTCCACAATTTTATCATTTCAAAAAGCTTTTTAATCTAGCAGAGAATAACAAAGTTCATCAGGAAAATTGTTTTGACCTTGGGAGAAAAGTGTTGATAGTATTACTGGAAACTTGAAGTGGGCTCCATTCAGAGAACGTCTGATTGCCATCCTTACTACCTTAATCATTCTCATCCGGGAGTTAAAAAATCCTCTGCCCCACCTCCAGGCCCTGAGATATACACATGTCATAGCAACTGGAAGCATCGCCATCATCATCACTATCATCACCATCACCTTTCCTCTATTGGTATAGAACACTGGACTAGGGCTTGGAGTCCAGAGACCCAAGGGGAAGATTGGCTGATTCCTGATACGGAGTCAAGTCCCAGTCTCACCGCTGAAGTGATGAGTTGTTGCTCAATCCTTACATTTAAATGTGGCCCTCTTGCACTCCTTATTCAGCCTGCATTTTTTTTTTTGCTTTTTTTTTTATTATGTTATGTTAATCACCATACATTACCTCATTAGTTTTTGATGTAGTGTTCCATGATTCATTGTTTGCATATAACACCCAGTGCTCCATTCAATACGTGCCCTCTTTAATACCCATCACCAGGCTAACACAACCCCCAGCCCCTCCCCTCTAGAACCCTCAGTTTGTTTTTCAGAGTCCATCGTCTCTCATGGTTCATCTCCCCCTCCGATTTCCCCCTCTTCATTCTTCCCCTCCTGCTATCTTCTTCTTCTTTTTTTTTTAACATATAATGTATTATTTGTTTCAGAGGTACAGATCTGTGATTCAACAGTATTGCACATTTCACAGTGCTCACCATAGCACATACCCTCCCCAATGTCTAGCACCCAGCCACCCCATCCCTCCCACCCCCCACCACTCCAGCAACCCTCAGTTTGTTTCCTGAGATTAAGAGTTCCTCATATCAGTGAGGTCATATGATACATGTCTTTCTCTGATTGTGATCTCTCCTTCCCCAGAATCACTATCTGGGTCCAAGAATCTTCTTCCCCTAGCTCTGGTTTCCGTTGCTATTTGTAATATCTGCTCCCTCCTTTCCTGTTATCTTTCAAGACTTACTTTAGAATCTACAGATTTTGTAGCATGAGTCAATCCCTCACTCCCAAAATAAAGATATCCTTATTTCCTCCCAGGCCTCCCTCATTTGTACATGCTATTCCTCCTGCCTAGAGCATGAATCAGAGCCCAGATCCACCATCTCAAAGGTGTGTGCACTGTTGGGGGTAGAAGATGAGTAGATGGGTTGGGGCTCTTGAAATCTTCCCTGACCACTTCTCCCTTGCCATAAATGCAGGAAGGTGCCCGTTTTCCGTGAGTCCAGTCCATCTTCAAGCCCTCCCTCCACCTCATCACTGGTATTCCTTTAATGATCACCTTCCCGCCAGACTGTAAACTAGTTGACAGCACTTGGCATTATTTATCTTTGTGTCCAAGGCCCTTTGTTAAGGAAGGAAAGTTTGTTTTAAAAAGAGTAAGTTTTTCCTTTTTTAAAAGATTTATTTGAGAGCAAGGGGAGGGGCAGAAGGAGAGAGAACCTCAAATAGACTTCATGCTGAGCGCAAAGCTGGACACAGGGCTCAATCCCAGGACCCTGAGATCATGACCTGAGCTGAAACCAAGAGCTGGCCAGCTGGCTACTTAACCAACTGAGGCACCCAGGCTCTCCATCCTTTCTTAACCTACCATATCATTATCATAATGGCTCATTTCCCTTGAAATGTAACAGAACAATTTGAAAATGCACCTAAAATACTCAACAAATGAAAACATGAAACACTTGAAGAAAAAAATAATTGGTGAGTGATTACAATTAATTGCCTGCTTTTAATTAAAGGTCACTTTAGTCAGAAACTTACTAATGCAGAACTTAACCTCTCCCTTACATCTCTTGAGGCAGAACAAAGCACAGAGTCCCTTGGGCCAGCAATCTAACAGGCTGTGAATTCATAAAGGATACTACCTTGGGGGGATTCCAATTACTGGTGGGAAATCATTTGCTCTTTAAAAGTCAGTGTCAATAATACACCAAAATGCTAATAAATCTTAAGACTCTGACCAACCAGCAGTTTAACCACAGTGGATTTTAGGATGAAGGGACAAGGGAAAAAGAAAATCTATTTAATTGTTAGCTCTAGGAACATTTCACCTTGTTCGAAGGTAATCTAGACTTTGGATCCTATTTGGAAACCATTATCTGTGGCCCTTCTGGGGTAAAAGTGCCCCCAGAAAGACATGGACTTGAGTTGTGGGCAACCTAATTAATGGAAATGGCCTCTAACTTTAACCCAAGACCATGCATAATGCCTACCTACCTATTTCACAGTTTACAGTAATGAGATTAATGAGCCACTTCCTTAGGAGGCCAGAGAGAATCAGAGGCAAAAATATATCCTCTTTACTGTGGGCTGCCTTCAATTTGTGTTATGAACTGAGGTTTAGATAGGTAGAGCAGAGGTCCAGGGACTGGAGCAGCTCTTTCCATAACTGGTAAACACACAGACTATCCAAAGATGCACAGACAGTTCTGTTGTAATAGGATTAATTCTATTGAAGAACCTGTGCTATCTGCCCAATACATGCTGTGATAGAGACAGGCAGTCCAAAGGCAGATAGAAGTCAGTCTCTGCCACCAATGAGTCTAGTGTGTAAGACAAACAATTAATACTCATTAATAAGTAACAGTTTAAATTTAGAATGAGGTTTCAGTAAGAGAAGGCACAAAATTTATTAAGAGAGGAAGTAATCCTCTGTCAGAAATATTCAGAGAAAGCTTTACAGAAAAGGATGGACTTTGAAGAATGAATAGGAATTTTTTAAATGAAAAGGTAAAGGGGCATTCTTGGCAGAGTGACATCACATGCAAAGAAAGAGGTTTGAAGTACTACAGTGTGTTTATGGGGCACCTAGGTGGCTCAGTCGCTTAAGCATCTGACTTGATTTCAGCTCAGGTCAGGATCTCAGGGTCCTGGGATGGAGCCCCACATTGGGCTCTCTGCTCAGCAGGGAGTCTGCTTCTCCCTCCCCCTCTGCCCCTCCTCCAGTTCATGCTCTCTCAAAATCTTTAAGAAAAAAAAATACTACAACGTGTTCAGTGAACAACAAGAGGATTGAAAGTCCAGAACAAGGCTGAATTGAAACTTTAGGTTGCTTCATCTTTGGAGCACCCACTCTTAAACAAATAGAGTATTGTAGATGCTCCATTAGATTACTCTTGGGCTTCATGGGGATGGGGAGAGGGGTTGTCCATGAAATTAAGATTCTTGGGTGGTTTCTAAAAAGTATTTGAGAACTTGTTGCTGTGCCCACACTGCTACCCCTTGGATGAGTGACCATCCCTGGGGAGAGGGCTCCAGGATCAGGCTAAACAGGGAGTGTGCTGGACAAGGAATGAGGACTTCTGATTCCATCATTACAAGAGGGATAACTTGGCAGGAGAATCTTCAGAAATAAACCATAGGAGTGGGTCTGAGTCACCCTTCTGAACAGGAATAGCCCCACATCTTCCTAAATTATATGGGTTCTCTCTGCAGGTGGGCTATGTGCACTGCACAGAAAGCTCTCTTTTGACCATTTTCTTTGGCTGTTGCATCACTGCTATAAAGACATGTGCATTGTACATCACTTGGAGCACATAATCACAGAGCACTGAAATGTAAGCAGAGAACAAGCAGTTTACCATTATCTTCTTGGTGACAGATGAATGTGAGATTTGTATGCAATATCAGATCCTACAAGATGACCCTGTGATGAGGACTAAATCCTACATATATATGTATATACAAATACATATATAAACACCCCACCCCCACAGGTAACTGTGGAACACCTGCACATATACCCGCATTTTCCACTAGATAGAATTGTCACCACCTTTACCAGGTACTAAAAAGATTTTATGTCTGAAATTTGCAGCAAAAGCAAATCCACATTCAACACCACCTCCCCTTTTCAAATAGACTTCAGTTTAATAAATAAAGGATAGTGAAAATTGCTTCCACCAATCCAGGATTTAATAGTAGTGACTCTGAATCACTTGATTCAATTGTTTTAAAATTTGCTTACTATCTGTAATTCAGCCAGTCTTCTGGATGGTGAATCATTCCTTAGTAAAATTACATAATGTATGCTATATTTCTAATTAACTGCCTCTAACTCTTGTTAGCCACCGAACTCAATTTCTAACTCACAAGGTTTTTCTAGAATTGGCTGGATTGTTATTGGATCCCTGAATTGTGCTTTCAAGGGAATTGGGTAGACAAGAAGATACAATTGGTTTATTTTTCATGTAGTGGAAAATGGTAATGGAAAATCTCACCAAATAACAAGGTGTATTTCAAAAAGGAAGAAGAAAGAATGATCTTAGCCTTGCAAAACAGCTTTCTAAAGTTATGCGATTGTTTTCAGAAAACCTATTTGGCTGGAAAAGTCAAGATCAACCTCCTGTGTATCCTATTTGTATATTCTTCAAATTTTTCCTCCTTTTGTTTTACCCCATCTCAGAAGCCTAGGGGAACACAATCAGCTATCTAATTATGATTATCCCAAAGTATGATTATACTTTTTGATTTTTAAAAACTACCTTCAAGATAAAAAAGAAATTGGAAAAATGCTAAATTTTAGAATACCTGTTTGATTTCAGTTATACCAATCTGAATATTTTTGGGGTTCTGAGTTGTATTACACAAACACACACACAGGCCATTTCTGAGATTTGGTGCTCTTTTTTTTAGAGGCAACTGATGACCAGGTTTAGGTAAGTACATTGATAACTGGGACTAGCCATATAAGCAAAGCAAACCAACCAAGAAATAGCTATACCAATCTCAGAGACCTCTATAAAAGCTTCTAGGGGGAAAAAAAAGCCTCCAGCTGCTTTCCAACAAGTACTGAAACATCAGATTGCTTCATGCATTCAATAAGGGCCCACATGGGACTTGGTCAAATCCTTACTCTGTCTTCTAGTTTAGGCTCTTATCAACTGGACCTGGATCCATGGCTCCTAAATTTCAGGTCATTTTTGATTTACTTCCAAACTGTAATCTTCTGACCCAGGAAGGACAATCAGATTTTATCTACATGCATACTAAAGAGCAGAGTTCAGAGAAGAAAAATAGGATGCCAGGAGACTTCTGTTTCTAGCAAGAAGATGCACTAGATACTCTGACCAAAAGAAAAAAAAGGCTCACTCCAAAAGAACTAGATGTTGGATAAATTTCGACAAAGTTAAAAACATTGCTGAGCTCACACTCCTGTTTACTGCAGTATTTACAATAGCCAAGATATGGTAGCAAACCAAGTGTCTGTCAAAAGATGAATGAAGATGTGATTTTATGTATGTAATGGAATATTACTCAGCCATCAAAAGGATGAGATTTTTGCCATTTGCAACCACTTGGATGAAGCTAAGGAGTATCATGCTAAGTGAAAGAAGTCAGATGGAGGAAGACAAATACCACAGGATTTCACTTATATGTGGAATCTAAAAAGAACAAAATGTATAAACAAACAAAAAGCATTAATAGACCCATAGATACAGAGAACAAACATGGTTGTCAGAAGGGAGAAGAGTGGGAGATGGGCAAAATAGATGAAGGGGAGTGGAAAGTATAGGCTTCTAGTTATGGGATGAATAAGTCAAAGGGATGAAAGGTACAGCACAGGGAATATAGTCAATGCTATTGTAATAGTGTTGTATGGTGACAGATGGGAGCTACACTTGGTGGTGAGCATAGTATAATAAATAAACACATCAAATCACTATGCTGTACACCTAAAACAAATATAACATTGTATGTCAACTATACTTCAATAAAAGGAAACAAAAAACATTGCTGAGCTCACAAAAATGGAGCTAAGGGAAATCCCCAAGGGCAAAAGACAAGCAAACACAACAACAAAGTGAAGGTAAATAAAATCAGGTTAGTAAATAATCAAATGCCTTTATGCAATTTGGAATTAATGGCTGGCCATGCAGGAAATTGGAAACTAACATTGCCTAAGTTTGAGCAAAACCTAATCTGGGGACCTGAGAAGCTCTCCTCAACACACACACACACGCACAGCCAAAGACTCGAAAATAAAAAACCAGAAAAAATACTACTACTCTGCCTGCAGACAGCAAAGGGAGACAACAAGGAAATCTCCCTGTCTCCACCACAGCTCTGTTAGAAGTAATAATGACAACCACACCATCTTCTCCATGTATAGGTAACCATGGACCTGGCCCCATATGGGTCTGGATATTGAGTTTGTATTACACTCAAGGCCAGAAAAATGAGCAAAGTTAGTATTACGTCTTGCCTTTAATTGAAATCAAACAAATTCTCTTTGGAGGAAAACAGGGCAACCTTGGCCCTCACAGAAAACCCACAGATTAAGTTTAGATAAATATGGGCTCAAAAAAAAAAAAAAAAAAAACCAAAAATTAAATTAAAAAAAAAAAGGGAAAAAAAAAAAAAAAAAAAAAGACCAAACATTATATGTAAACAGGCTACCATGAGTAAGAATCAATAAAATAAATGAAGAAACAAAATACAGGATCCCTAAAGTACTGTAACTCAGAAATATCACATAAATATATAGAAAAACTGTATTAAATTTTTTAAAGAAAAAATAGGTTACATAAAAATGAGAAAGGAGACGAGAGATTACTAATAATAGCCAGGCAGATTTGAGGAACAAACCAAATAAAACTCTTTTCTGAAAATATAAGCTTTGAAATTAAAAATGGATGGGCTGAACAGCTGGCTATACACAGATTATTAGGAAATTACAAACCTGGAAGAATTACACTGAATGCACCCCAGACAGACAAGGAGATGGCAAGAATGAAGGAGAGGTTAGGAGACATGGAGGATGGAATGACCAGCTCTAACACAGGGATCTAATCAGGGCCCCTGAAGGAGAGAAGAGAATGAGAAGCATGAGAAAAGAAAAGGGCAGACCAAGCTCTTTTCAGGAACATAGACTCTATATACCTCAACAAAATATTGGCAAATCTAGAAAAAGTTAAGAAATATAATTTATCAAGACCAAGTTGGGTGTATCTCATAAATTTGACTTAACCTAAGAGGATGTTGTTTCTATTATCTCAAAATCTATGGTAGTAGTATAGCAGAAATGATGTAGGAGATGAAGAAAAATCTGATAAAATTCAGCATTTTTTTAAAAAATTCATTGAAACTTAGAAATAAAGGGAATTTCTCTAACTTGATGAAGGATAGCCACCAAAAACCTACAACAAACATTCTTCAGGATGAAATTTAGAACCATTCCCTTTAAAGTAAGAACCAAGTCAAGGTTACCCATTCAATTCCACACTGTATTGTAGTTCCTAGACAGTTTAGAAAGACAAGGAAAAAATTATAATGTAAAAGATGAAAAAAGACTTTATTATTTGTTAATGATATGATTTTTATATAGGACACTCAAAGAAAATCTTCATATTGTAATTACTAAGAATGTCAAAGTTACAGCACATAAGATCACTATGTAAAAGTTTTATACACAATATAGAAAAATTTTTTCTATACACACACATACCAAATAAGAAAAAGAGGATTGGGGGAGGAGCAAGATGGAAGAGGAGTAGGAGACCTAAATTCCGTCTGGTCCCAGGAATTCAGCTGGATAGGGATCAAACCATTCTGAACACCTACGAACTCAACAGGAGATCGAAGAAAAGAATAGCAGCAACTCTCTGAACAGAAAAGCCACCACTTACTGGAAGGTAGGACGTGTGGAGAAGTGGATCCGAGGTGATATTTGGGAGGATAGACGGCGGGGGAAGGGGCCTCGGTCAGCTGCTTCTGGCAAGTGATAGAGCAGCGGGGCACAAAATCGGAATTTTTAGAAGTCGGCTCTGCTGAGGGACGTCACTCCAGTGGCTAAGTGGGGGGTTGAACCCTCACTGGGACAGTGTGGTCTCAGGACCCTCAGGGTCACAGAAAGACCGGGGTGCCTGAGTGCAGCAGAGCTCCCAGGTGTTGGAGCGGGGAAGCCAGCTGCAGAGACGGAGCCGAGTGGGCTCTCAGCTTGGGGTTACCATAAACCGTGATCCGCAGCACAGTCAGGCCACTGCTCCTCCGGCAGGGACCCAACAAGCAGCAGATCTGGGGAGACTCCCCTTCCTCCCCCGGGAGGAGCGGTGTGGGAGTGCACCACAGGGATCTGCTGGGTTTGGAGACTCCACACCAAGTCGGGTGCCAGAGATAGAAACTCTCTGTCACAGGCCGGATGAAAAGAGAATGGGGCCGGAGACCAGGGAGACGGGAGTGACTGACTGCTTTTCTCTGGGAGCTCACTGAGGAGCGGGGGCCCCGAGTTCTCCACTCCTCTGGGCAGAGAATGGGAGGCCACCATTTTCACTCTCATCCTCCAAAGCTGTACGGAAAGCTTGCAGGGAACAAAAGCTCCCGAGAGCAAACCCGAGCAGATTACTTAGCCCGGACTGGCAAGGGCGGGGCAATTCCGCCTCCAGCAAAGACATTTGGAAACCACAGCAACAGGCCCCTCCCCCAGAAGATCAGCAAGAACAGCCAGCCAAGACCAAGTTTACCCATCAATGAGAAAGGCAGAATTCCAGCGCTAGGGGAATACTGCACATAGAATTCATGGCTTTTTCCCCATGATTCTTTAGTCTTTCAAAGTTAATTTTTTTAATTTTCTTTTTCTCTTTTTTTTTGAATTTTTCTTTTTCCCTTTTTCAACCAACATCTTATCAGTCCCTTTTTTAAAAATCTTTTTTATTTTTCATTTTTAGAGTCATATTCTATCCCTTCATAGTAATTAACCTTATTTTTGGTATATATATAAGTTGTTCTCTCTTTAAAATTTTGGGATACAGTTTCTTCCAACAGACCAAAATATACCCTAAATCTCTAGTGTATGGCTTTCTTCTAGTCTCCTGCCTAATCACATTCTCTCCCTTTTTTTTTTTAATTCCTCTTCTTTCTTTTTTCAACCAACTTGTTATCAAAGAAAATCCTGAAAGCAGCTCGGGACAAGAGATCTGTAACCTACAATGGTAGAAACATTAAATTGGCAACAGATCTATCCACAGAGACCTGGCAGGCAAGAAAGGACTGGCATGATATATTCAAAGCACTAAATGAGAAAAATATGCAGCCAAAATTATGCAACCTATATCCACCTAGGCTTTCCTTGAAAATAGAAGGAGAGATAAAAAGCTTCCAGGACAAACAAAAACTAAAGGAATTTGCAAACACAAAACGAGCCCTACAAGAAATATTGAAACGGGTCCTCTGAGCAAAGAGAGAGCCTAAAAGTAACATAGACCAGAAAGGAACACAGACAATATACAGTAACAGTCACCTTACAGGCAATACAATGGCACTAAATTCCTATCTTTCAATAGTTACCCTGAATATAAATGGGTTAAATGCCCCAATCAAAAAATAGAGGGTATCAGATTGGATAAAAAAACAAGACCCATCGATATGCTGTCTGCAAGAGACTCATTTTAGACCCAAAGACACCCCCAGATTGAAAGTGAGGGGGTGGAAAGCTATTTACCATGCTAATGGACACCAAAAGAAAGCTAGAGTGGCAATCCTTATATCAGACAAATTAGATTTAAAACCAAAGACTATAATAAGAGATGAGGAAGGACACTATATCATACTCAAAGGGTGTATCCAACAAGAAGATCTAACAATTGTAAATATCTATGCCCCTAACATGGAAGCAGCCAATTATATAAGCCAGTTAATAACAAAAGCAAAGAAACACATCGACAACAATACAATAATAGTGGGGGACTTTAACACTCCCCTCACTGAAAGGGACAGATCATTTAAGCAAGATCAACAAGGAAATAAAGACTTTAAATGACACACTGGACCAAATGGACTTCACAGACATATTCAGAATATTCCATGCCAAAGCAACAGAATACACATTCTTCTCTAGTGCCTATGGAACAGTCTCCAGAATAGATCACATCCTAGGTCACAAATCAGGTCTCAACCGGTACAAGAAGTTTGGGATCATTCCCTATTTTCAGACCACAATGCTTTGAAACTAGAACTCAATCACAAGAGGAAAGTCGGAAAGAACTCAAATACATGGAGGCTAAAGAGCATTCTACTAAAGAATGAATGGGTCAACCAGGAAATTAAAGAAGAATTTAAAAAATTCATGGAAACCAATGAAAATAAAAATACAACTGTTCAAAATCTTTGAGATGCAGCAAAGGCAGTCCTAAGAGGAAAGTATATAGCAATAGAAGCCTTTCTCAAGAAACAAGAAAGGTCTCAAGTACACAACCTAACCCTACACCTAAAGGAGCTGGAGAAAGAACAGCAAATAAAGCCTAAACCCAGCAGGAGAAGAGAAATAATAAAGATCAGAGCAGAAATCCATGAAATAGAAACCAAAAGAACAGTAGAACAGATCAACGAAACTAGGAGCTGCTTCTTTGAAAGAATTAAACAAGATTGATAAACGCCTGGCCAGGCTTATCAAAAAGAAAAGAGAAATGACCCAAATAAATAAAATCATGAATGAAAGAGAGATCACAACCAACACCAAAGAAATACAAACAATTATAAGAACATATTATGAGCAACTCTATGCCAGCAAATTAGATAATCTGGAAGAAATGGATGCATTCCTAGAGATGAATCAACTACCAAAACTGAACCAGGAAGAAACAGAAAACCTGAACAGACCTATAACCACTAAGGAAATTGAAGCAGTCATCAAAAATCTCCCCCTCCCCCCCCAAAAAAGCCCAGGGCCAGATGGCTTCCCAGGGGAATTCTACCAAACATTTCAAGAAAAATTAATACCTATTTTTCTGAAAGTGTTCCAAAAAATAGAAATGGAAGGAAAACTTCCAAACTCGTTTTATGAGGCCACCATTACCTTGATCCCAAAACCAGACAAAGACCCCATCAAAAAGGAGAATTACAGACCAATATCCCTGATGAACATGGATGCAAAAATTCTCACCAAAATACTAGCCAATAGGATCCAACAGTACATTAAAAGGATTATTCACCACGACCAAGTGGGATTTATCCCTGGGCTGCAAGGTTGGTTCAACATCTGCAAATCAATCAATGTGATACAATACATTAACAAAAGAAAGAACAAGAACCATATGATCCTCTCAATAGATGCAGAAAAAGCATTTGACAAAGTACAGCATCCTTTCTTGATCAAAACTCTTCAGAGTATAGGCATAGAGGGTACATACCTCAATATCATAAAAGCCATCTATGAAAAACCCACAGCGAATATCATTCTCAATGGGGAAAAGCTGAGAGCTTTCCCCCTAAGGTCAGGAACTCAGCAGGGATGTCCACTATCACCACTGCTATTCAACATAATTTAGAAGTCCTAGCCACAGCAATCAGACAACAAAAAGAAATAAAAGGCATCTGAATCAGCAAAGAAGAAGTCAAGCTCTCACTCTTTGCAGATGATATGATACTTTATGTGGAAAACCCAAAAGACTCCACCCCAAAACTGCTAGAACTCATACAGGAATTCAGTCAAGTGGCAGCATATAAAATCAATGCACAGAAGTCAGTGGCATTCCTCTACACCAACAACAAGACAGAAGAAAGAGAAATTAAGGAGTCAATCCCATTTACAATTGCATCCAAAACCATATGATACCTAGGAATAAATCTAACCAAAGAGGCAAAGGATCTGTACTCAGAAAACTATAAAAAACTCATGAAAGCAATTGAGGAAGACACAAAAAAATGGAAAAACATTCCATGCTCATGGATTGGAAGAACAAATATTGTGAAGATGTCAATGCTACCTAGAGTAATCTACACATTCAATGCAATCCTTATCAAAATACCGTCCACTTTTTTCAAAGAAATGGAACAAATAAACCTAAAATTTGTATGGAACCAGAAAAGACCCTGAATAGCCAGAGGAATGTTGAAAAAGAAAAGCGAAGCTGGCAGCATCACAATTCTGGACTTCAAGCTCTATTACAAAGCTGTCATCATCAAGACAGTATGGTACTGGCACAAAAACAGACACATAGATCAACGGAACAGAATAGAGAGCCCAGAAATGGTCCCTCAATTCTATGGTCAACTCATCTTCGACAAAGCAGGAAAGAATGTCCAATGGAAAAAAGAGTTTCTTCAACAAATGGTGTTGGGAAAATTGGACAGCCACAAGCAGAAGAATGAAACTGGACCATTTCCTTACACCACACCCAGAAATAGACTCAAAATGGTTGAAAGACCTAAATGTGAGACAGGATTCCATCAAAATCCTAGAGAAGAACACAGGCAGCAACCTCTTTGACCTCAGCCGCAGCAACTTCTTCCTAGAAACATCGCCAAAGGCAAGGGAAGCAAGGGCAAAAATGAACTATTGGGACTTCATCAAGATAAAAAGCTTCTGTACAGCAAAAGAAACAGTCAACAAAACCAAAAGACACTGAAAGAATGGGAGAAGATATTTGCAAATGACTTATCAGATAAAGGGCTAGTATCCAAAATCTATAAAGTACTTATCAAACTCAACACCCAAAGAACAAAGAATCCAATCAAGAAATGGGCAGAAGACATGAACAGACATTTTTCCAAAGAAGACATCCAAATGGCCAACAGACACATGAAAAAATGCTCAACATCACTGGGCATCAGGGAAATCCAAATCAAAACCTCAATGAGATACCACCTCACGCCAGTCAGAATGGCTAAAATTAACAAGTCGGGAGACAACAGATGTTGGCGGGGATGCGGAAAAGGGGAACCCTCCTACACTGTTGGTGGGAATGCAAGCTGGTGCAGCCACTCTGGAAAACAGTATGGAGGTTCCTCAAAAAGTTGAAAATAGAGCTACCATACAACCCAGCAATTGCAGTACTGGGTATTTACCCCAAAGATACAAATGTAGGGATCCAAAGGGGTACGTGTACCCCGATGTTTATAGCAGCAATGTCCACAATAGCCAAACTATGGAAAGAGCCAAGATGTCCATCCACAGACGAATGGATACACACATACACACACACACACACACACACACCATGGAATATTATGCAGCCAACAAAGGGAATGAAATCTTGCCATTTGCAACGACGTGGATGGAACTGGAGGGTATTATGCTGAGCGAAATAAGTCAGTCAGAGAAAGACATGTATCATATGACCTCACTGATATGAGGAATTCTTAATCTCAGGAAACAAACTGAGGGTTGCTGGAGTGGCGGGGGTGGGAGGGATGGGGTGGCTGATAGACATTGGGGAGGGGATGTGCTATGGTGAGCACTGTGAATTGTGTAAGACTGTTGAATCACAGACCTGTACCTCTGAAACAAATAATACATTATCTGTTAAAAAAAAAAAAAAAGAAGAAGAAGAAGATAGTAGGAAGGGAAAAATGAAGGGGGGAAATCGGAGGGGGAGACAAACCATGACAGACTATGGACTCTGAGAAACAAACTGAGGGTTCTAGAAGGGAGGGGGTTGGGGGGATGGGTTAGCCTGATGATGGGTATTAAAGAGGGCACGTATTGAATGGAGCACTGGGTGTTATATGCAAACAATGAATCATGGAACACTACATCAAAAACTAATGATGTAATGTACGGTGATTAACATAAAATTTTAAAAAAATAAAAAAGATTATATTTTTTTAAAGATACTTTATATTTTGGTTGCCATAGCAAATTAACTTGTGATAAATTTAATGACATTTGATACAATTATAAAACTTTACTGAATGGAATTTAAAAACCTAAATAAATGGAAAAAATATAATCATAGACAGGAAGCCTAAGCATCATAAATGTATCCATTCTTCTCACTGATTTAATAAAATTTTATTACAATCCCAACAGATTTAGTGTGTGTATGCATCTATAAGTCAGATTCAAATGTTTTATCCTGAAGATCAAGGCCAAAATAACCTTCATACAAGAATTAGGATATTGTTAGTTCTTATAGCAAACACATTCAATTCAGTACTTCCCAGGATGGTTTTTTTCTCACAAAAAAAATCCAACATGAGTGGTTCTTCTCAGACACCCATCTTCCATGTGGTCCTTTGGACTCAAAGGCCCCCATATTTAGCTGGCCAATGAGAAAAGAGTACAGACAGAAATTGCCCCTACCCTGCCTTGTTCCAGCAGTGACATACATCACTCCAGGTGGAAACCTTTAACTGCAAGAGAGACTAAAGTCTAGCAACACGCCCAAGGAAAAGTGTAATTAGGTTTGGGTAACAGCTAGCCACTCTGCCTTGACACTCCTAAAGCAAAAGAAGGTAAGGGAATTTATTCTATTGGATTTCAAGACAATATAAAACTAATGATGTAATGTATGGTGATTAACATAATAAAAAAAGACAATAGAAAGCTACACACACATATTCTATAATATGTATGATACTATACATATTTTATATATAAAAACTGTGTTTGTATATTATGTAATATATATATATAACAGTACAGAGATAAAAGAATTGACAAAACAAGCTTTAAAATTGAGAAAAAAAGTACCACAAATATATGAACACTTGATATATAATGTAAAGGTCCTTTCAAATAAGTAGGAAAAGGATAATAAATAATCCCAGACATCTGCTTATACTATGGAAGGAACAAAATTGGAAACTACCTTACACTATATACAAAAACAAATTCAATGTAAACTAATTGTGTGTGAAAAGGTTTTAGAAAATGATATGGGGGAGTATTTTTTGTCTGCAGAAGAGGAAAAAAATGTCAACACAAAGAACCATAAACCAAAGGGGAAGATATTGATAAATGTGACTATATTAAAATTTAGAATTTCCATTTGCTAAGATAAAATAGAGAGGAAAATACAGGCCATTTGTTAACATATATACCCAGAATATATAAAAGATCCCTTATACATCAAACATACTAATAAAAAAATGGGTAGAGAATATAAATTAACCATTTCATACCCATGAAATTGGCAGAAATTTTCAAATCGAAGAATGCCAAAAGTTTACAAAAATGTGAAATAATAAGAACTTTCATAGATTGCTGGTCAGGGTATAAATGATATTATCACTTTGGATAACACTTTATTTTTCACACTATTGTTTGGATAACAGTTACTGTAAAATTGAAGAGGCACATATCCCACAACACAGCAAATTTTACTCCTAGGTATGTACTCTAGAGAATCTCTAATACCAGTGCCCCAGGGCACAAATACTAAATCTTCAAATGAACATTGTTTATAATTGCAAAAAACTGGAAATAACCTAAATGTTCAATGACAAGGGAATGGATGAATTGGAATGTTTTATAGCAATGAAAATAAATGAAATGTCTTCACATGCATGACCATGAATGAATCTCAGAAACACAAAGTTGGGGAAAGAAGTGAATAAATAATATATAGAGAATTTCTTTATACAAAATTCAGGAACAAAACTAAATAATATATTGTGGAGGACACATTAGTTACATAAAACTGTAATGAACAGGGGCACTGGGGTGGTGCAGTTGGTTAAGCACTCAACTCTGTTTCAGCTCAGGTCACGATCTCAAGGTCCTGAGATCAAGCCCCGCCTCCGGCTCCATGCTCAGCACGAAATCTGCTTAAGATTCTCTCTCCTTCTCTCTCTGCGCCTCCCCCCTTTCCTCACGCTTGCTCTAAAATAAACAAATCTTTAAAAAAACAAAAAACCTGTAGTGAACAGCAAGAAGATAAACTCAAAATAGAATACTGGTTATCCTGAGGCAATGGGAAGTGGGGTATGATCAGGAAGGGAACATAGGAGACTTCAATTAGATTAGTAACATTTAACTTTGTACACAGAGTGGTTTGCATAGAACTTCATTTCACTTAGTTCCATACCTTATTTCCATATTTCTTTACATGTGTGAAATACTGGTAATAATTTCAATTTTTTAAAGAATTAAAATGTGTATACACACATATATAGCAATATAATATAATTTCAGATTCAATTGCTTACTTATTTCATCTCTCAATAGCCCCACCTGTAAAATAGCCCTTTCCTTAGATCCAAAACATGTGTTTTGGAAATAGAACACCTAACACAAGCTAAGTGATTATTTTAACACGCAGCAAGAAATTTTTGTGGGTTTATCTTCTTGGCTCTGCCATTTGGTGGCTGTAGGACTTTGGGAAAGTTATTTAATAGCTCTGAGTCTCAATTTCTTCATCTGTACAACAGAAATAGTAGTACCTATCCCAAAGGGTTGTTGAAAGGGTTAACCAAAATGATGCATTTAAAGAATCTAGTTGTTTTAGTCAGGAATTGTTTGCTTTAACATAGTAGAAAAAAAAAATCACTCCGACTTACTTAAGACAAAGAATTTATTTAAAAGATTAGTGATTTCACTTAACCCCAAAAGCTGTGCATGCATTTGGGCCTCCTGTGGGACCAAAACCAACAACTGAAGAACTTTCAAGAAACAGGTGGTACTTCAAGAAGTTCCTTTCTCTTCCTGGGCCTGCACAGGTTCCTACCTCTGCCTCTCTCTGATCCTGGAGCTCACTTTTCTTTATGCCTCTCTGCTCCTAGGGGATAAGAGCCCTTCCTTCTCACCCACCCCCAAAATGTCATCCAAGTTCAAGAATGAACGCTAACTATCCATTCACAGTCACAATTCCAAATTCCCAGAGTAAATTCCAGTTGGGTGAGATGTCCATCCTTGGTCCAGCCAGCTGTGGCAGAGGCACAGGGACACAAAGTGTAAACATGGTCTTTCTAGTATCCTTGTAACATTTGACACTGCTCAGGTACTTGATAAATGAATTTTGTGGCTATTACTGACCAAAATGCCAGGATAAATAAATATCATCTAGTTCATCCTATAACCTTGCCTTCTCATATAGGTGAGATTCCTCTCCCAGATAATTACAGAAAAACCCAGGGAAATTGGTTGTTTATCATGTTTTGCAGTGCATTATTGAATTCCAAGAAGTTACTCCTCAGGATGGAACTGGAAGACCAGGATTATTCAAAAGAACTTCACACCCAAATTCATTCAAAGCCTCTTAAGCCACAAGATCTCAGCAAATGCAATTGTTGATAGAAGTGACTTTTCTCACCAAGATCCCTGCAAGGAACAACACAGTGAGGGGTCATCGATATGGCATGTTTTCACAACCTTGGTTGAAAGGTTTTATTTGATAAACTACTTATTTACAGGAGCGTGCCATAAAGAAAAATCTATAAATGCCAGTGGGCTGCTTAAACAGAAATGGATAAACTCAGCAAGTATGAAATGCCACATGAGGCCATTGTTTTTGGGTCTCCCTTGGAACAATCAGACCTGTGATCATATATCACCTGTCCAAGCACCAGCACTCACTCATCCCAGATAACAGTGTCAGAAATCAGGGCACTATTTTCAAAGCCTGGCGGGCAAGGTGGGGGGGGAGTTGTTTCTCTAAGATCAACTCCAGAGAGCTGCCCCTCCACAGCCAGACACAGGATAGGATCACAGATAATCATGTTGAATGTGCTGGGGAAAGAGTATTGTTTTTAGATTCAAACAAATTTTTTAAAGAAGGTTCGAATCTTGACTTTACCACTTACAGGCTGTGTGATGTTAACCTCTTTGAGCTTTGGTTTCTACATTCGTCAAATGGAGAATGAGGAATTCCTCCTTGGATGAATAGTTACAGGGATTAAATAAGTGGATGGATATTCAGCTCCTGAGTCACCATGAACCAGCAAGAACAACTTAAATGTCTTTAGGAGACTAGAAGGCAATGCAAATAAGTAAAATAGGGCCGATAAAGACAATAAAAGTGATAAAAATTGTCGTGCATTCTCATTCAAATTCAATTTTTAAAACAGGTTTTTGAGAACAAAAATCCCATTCAGCTCTAGGTTTGTGCTCTGTGCCCTGGCATTCAGTAAGTTTTAGTTTACCACCTTCTCTTTTCCCTTTTCTGTTCTATGCAGACAATGTCCTCTCCCTTTTTTCATCTATTCCAGTGACTCCTAATGGAGTGAGTTTTGAAATTCTCTAATGGCATTTTTGATAGTACTGATAATCACTAAGCAGAGAAATTAAGAGTGCTGGCTCACATAATAAAGAATCCTCCCATTCATGAGGGTGAAATATAGCTTAAAAATATCTTAGCCTAGGGCGCCTGGGTGGCTCAGTTGGTTAAGCGACTGCCTTCGGCTCAGGTCATGATCCTGGAGTCCCGGGATCGAGTCCCGCATCGGGCTCCCTGCTCAGCAGGGAGTCTGCTTCTCCCTCTGACCCTCCTCCCTCTCATGCTCTCTGTCTCTCATTCTCTCTCTTGCAAATAAATAAAATCTTTAAAAAAAAAATACCTTAGCCTAGGGGCGCCTGGGTGGCTCAGTCGTTAAGCGTCTGCCTTCGGCTCAGGTTATGATCCTGGGGTCCTGGGATCGAGCCCCGCATCGAGCCCCGCATTGGGCTCCCTGCTCCGCAGGAAGCCTGCTTCTCCCTCTCCCACTCCCCCTGCTTGTGTTCCCTCTCTCTCTGTGTCTCTCTCTGTCAAATAAATTAAATCTTTAAAAAATAAAAAATAAAAAATCTTAGCCTAAAACCTGTTTTGTTTTTGTTTTTGTTTTTTAATGGAGACACAGGTACTTCTGCACCATTTTTGATATACACTGCATTTTCAAGAATACAACTACCAGGGAAATTGAGCAAAGAATGTGCTTTGCTTTATATGGAACTTTATCAGAAGTCTTTGTGATGGACTGAATTATGTCTCCCCAAATTCATATGTTGAAGCCCTAACCCTCCATTGCTATTTATGTCCAAACAGCAATTACCTAACCTTTGGGAGGTAATTAGGCTTAGATGAGTTCATGTGGGGTCCTGCTGATGGGATTACTGCCCTCCTAAGAAGGGACCAGAGAGCCCTCTCTCCCCCTCACTACCATGTAAGCATACAACAAGAAAGCATGGTAGGAAGAGCCCTTGTCAGAACCTGACCATGCTCGCACCCTGATCATAGACTTCCAGCCTCCAGAACCATCAGAAATAAATGTCTGTTGTTTAAAACCACCCAGTCTATGACATTTTGTTATGGCAGTCCAAGCAGACTAAGACATCCTTCATCATTTCAGAAAAATCATATGCATGCAAGATGTCAGTTCTTCCCAACTTGATCTATAGAACCAATCAAAATCCCAGGAAGTTATTCTGTAAATATGAACAAACAGATTCTAAAATTTATATGGAGAGGGAAAAAAAAAGCCCATAATAGCCAACACAATATTGAAGAAAAATAAAGTTAAAAGACCGATGCTACCCAACTTCAAGACTCAGTATAAAGCTACAGTAATCAACATAATGTGATATTGGTAAAAGAAGAAATAGATCAGTAGAACAGAACAAAGAGGCCAGAAACAGACCCACATTAATGTAGTCACCTGAACTTTCACAAAGGCACAAAGGCAATATAATGGAACAAAATGGCATTTTCAACAAATGGTGCTAGAACACCTGGACATCCACATACAGAAAAAAAAAAAAAAAAACTATCTAGATACGAACTTATACCCTTAACAAAAATTAACTCCAAATGTAAAACACAAAACTGTAAATCTCCTGGGATGTTAGGGAAAACCTAGAGGACCTTGGGCATGGCAATGCCTTTTTATATACAACACTAACGGCACAATCCATGAAACAACTGATTAGTTGGACTTGGTTAAAATTTAAAACTTCTGCTCTGTGAAAGACAATGTTGATAGCATAGAAGACAACACACAGACTGGGAGAAAATATTTGCAAAAGAAAAAATTGATAAAGGACTGCTATCCAAGATATACAAAGAACTCAACGATACAAAAACAAGAATCTGATTAAAAATGGGCCAAAGACCTTAACAGACATCTCATCAAAGGAGATATGCAGATAGAAAATAAGCACATGAAAAATGCTTCACATATGTCAAATGAAATACAAATTAAAATAATGAGATACCACTGAGCACCTATTAGAATGGCTAAAATCCAAAATATCGAGAGTACCAAATGTTGGTGAGGATGTAGAGCAACATGAGCACTCATATTGCTGATGGGAATGCAAAATTATATAGCTACTATGGGAAACAGTTTGCTATAAAACTAAACATACTCTTACCACAGGATCCAGCAATCATGTTCCTTGGGATTTACCCAAATAAGTCAGAATCTTAAGTCCATACAAAAACCTGCACATGTTACAGCAGCCTCATTCATAATTGTCAAAACTTGGGAGCAAATAAGATGCCAAACCCAGTAAATGAATGGATAAATAAACTGTGCTACATCCAGACAATAGAATATTTATTTTTCAGCACTAAAAAGAAATGAGCTATTAAGTCATGAAAAGACATGGAGAAACCTTAAATGCATATTACTAACTGAAAGAAGCCAATCTGTAAAGGCTATGAGCTATACAATTCTACTATAGGACATTCTAGAAAATGCAAAACTGGGAGGGGTGGGGATGGTAAAAAGATCAGTGGTTGCCAGGGTAGGGTGAGAGGGATAAAAAGGCAGAACACAGGATTTTTAGGGCAATGAAAACACTTTGTATGATATTATAATAGACATGTCATTATGCATTTATCCAAACTCATAAAATATACAACATCAAGAATAAATCCTAATGTAAACAATAGACTTTGGGTAATTAAATGTGTCAGTGTAGGTTCACCAATTTTAACAAATGTACCACTCTGGTGGGGGATATTGATATTGATAATGGATGAGGCTATGCATGTATAGAGGTTGGGAGTATATGGGAAAACTCTGTACCTTCCTCTCAATTGTGCTGTGAGCCTACAGTTGCTCTAAAAAAATAAATAAATGGGGTGCCTGGGTGGCTCAGTCATTAAGCATCTGCCTTTGGCTCAGGTCATGATCCCAGGTTCCTGGGATTGAGCCCCGCATTGGGCTCCCTTCTCTGCCGAGAGCCTGCTTCTCCCTCTCCCACTCCCCCTGCTTGTGTTCCCTTTCTCGCTGTCTCTCTGTCAAATAAATAAAATCTTTAAAAATAAATAAATAAAATAAAATAAAATCACATGAATGGAAGTAATGCCATCTAGTTTTTGAGTTACCAACAGAACACACCAGGATTTTGCAATCAATATGATTCTTCATAAAGTTATAAGCACTTGACAACTTCATTATGTCTCCCAATATAGTCCTCCAGCATTTACATTTTGAAATACACATTAATTTACTATAAATTACTTATCTTTTATATTTTTCTTACAGGTAAGACTTATTATATTGACACTTAAAATTTTACAAATATGAGTAGGTAGATTATGTTATTGATGAAATTTATTTCAGGGTGGTGAAGGAGGCATTGCAAAATATTTTCTATGACAAAAGTGTAAACTTCTGCTAGATGGTGGCATAGGAAGATCTTGAATTCACTTCCTCCCACAGACTCATCAGATCTAGAGTTACATATGGATCATTTCCTTTTTTAATAGATTGGAAAACTAGATGAACTCCTTCTCCACAACAAAGGATAAAAAGACCACATTGAGTTGGGTAGAAGAGGCAGAGAAACAGTCTCATCAACAACTCCACCCCTGGCATGATGACACACAATAGTCAGGGATCTTACCAGTCTGGTGTTTTTTCTAGAGGAGCTAGTGGTTAGTGCCCCATATCAGGCACCCCAACCCTTAGGATCTGTACTACAGAGGCAAGACCCAAAATATCTGGCTTCAAAAACCAATGGGGCTGACATCCAAAGGACCCAGAGTGCCATAAGAAATGGACATTCCTCTTCTAAAGGGCTCACCTGTAGTCTCAGTAACTCTGAGACCCAGCAAAAATCAACAGTTTGAAAAGTGCCTCGACTACATGTGAAGGAGATTCATTTGCTAATCAAAAAGTATCTGCTGGAGGCTCAGGGGACAAGTGAATCTCTCCCTGGAGATGGAGGTGCTGGTGGATGCCATGGTTGAACTCTCCACCTACCTTGTTAGCACAGGCAGGAGAGCTCAAATATGGTACCCTCCTGCCACTTTACTGAGACACGCAAGAGCGAGCAGTCACAGAATTGTCTGCTGCCTTACTGAAGCCAGAGACCATGGGCAGTTGCAGCACTTCCCCACTCCCTGGATGGACAGAAGAGCACAAATGGTCGTGGCATTCTCCTGCTCCCATCCTAAAGCCAGTATGTGTGTACAGACAAGGCACTTTTTTTTTTTTTACTTTTTTAAAAATTTAATATTATGTTATGTTAGTCACCATACAGTACATCATTAGTTTTTGATGTAGTGTTCCATGATTCATTGCATATAACACCCAGTGCTCCATTCAGTACGTGTCCTCTTTAATACCCATCACCAGGCTAACCCATACCCCCACCCCCACCCCTCTAAAACCCTCAGTTTGTTTCTCAGAGTCCATCGTCTCTCATGGTTCCAGACAAGGCACTCTTCGGATGCAAAGGCACTCTTCGGATGCATTCCTGAAGACTGCAGGCCTGGGCATTCAAGATATTGTCAGTCTTCCTAAAGCCAGGGAGCGTGCCCCACCCACTGCACTCTCCAGCTATCTAGCTAAAGCCAGCAGGGACATGCTATCGACACAAGGGATGTCATTTGATCGCCTGATCCTGGTGGCCAAGGGGCTTGGTGTTACTGATCTCCATAGGATTATAACAATCAGACAGTCCTTGGCAGGCTACCAAACCCAGGTCATTGCACAGACAGCAGATTAAAGCACAACCCCAATCTTCCTATAAAAAAGTCCAATTTACTTAACCTGGGGTATCAGCCTGAGGGACAGGTTTCAGGGTTCCTGTACATCTAGAGGCTAAGGAGTCACTCCCAGGAACATAAGCAGGGAGGCACCATCCTTGTGCACATCGTTGGCCTTGCTACAGCTCAGTGAGGCCTCCCAGAAAGAAGTTTATACACGTGTCTGAGGTCCTAGTTTTTGCAACTGTTGCCTAGGGGACTCCTCCAGATTCCCTGGTTTGGAGGTCAGCAGGGATTATGACCGTGGCCCCACAGGACTATATATTTGCATACTATAAAAACTGCTGCCTGAGGGTGTCTTCCAATCAGCCTGAAACTAGGTGTTAAATGAGATTCTTCCCCTTGGAACACTGACAGGTCTTAGCATACCCTCAACAATGTCTAAACTGCCTGATGTATTCTTGATATACCCAATCACAAAGTATGAGAGACAGCCAGGAACTAGGGCAGGCCTGAATGAGAAGTTTTATCACCTACATAAAGCTTTTTCTTCAAGGCTGAAAAAGGGAGCTGTTTTGTCTAATATATAGAAACAAACAGTCAAGAAAAATAAGGAAATAGAGAAATATGTTCCAAACAGAGTAACAAGACATAAACCTCAGAAAAAGTCCTTAATGATACAGAGAACAGTAAAGAATTCTACATGATAAAGAATTTAAAGTAATGATCATAAAAATGCTCAGTGAACTTAAGAATGGATGAACAAAGTAAAATTCAACAAAGAGATAAAAAATATAAGTATCAAACAGAAGTTACAGTGCTGAAGAATAAGGAGACCAACTCAAAAATACACTAGAGGGGTTCAACAATAGACTGGACAAAGCAGGAGAATGGATCTGTAAGGTGGAAGATAAAGTAATGGAACTCACCAAAACAGAGCAGCAAAAAGAAAAAAGAATTTTGCTTAAAAGATGAAGATAACTTAAGGAATCTATGGCAAAACATCAAGCAGAATAATATTTGCATTATAGGTATCCCAGAAGGAAAGGAAAGAATAGGGCAGAAAACTTATTCAAAGAAATAATGGCTGAAAACTACCCTATCCTAGGGAAGGAAGCCAACCTCTAGGTCCAGGTAGTCCAAAGAGTTCCAAATACAAAGAACCCAAAGTTTTCCATAACAAAACACATAATTAAAATGTCAAAAGTTAAAGATGATCAACAAATCTTAAAAGCGGGAAAGAAAAAAATGTTACATGCAAGCCCCTCAAGGCTATCAGATTTCTCACCAGAAATTTCCAGGCCAGAAGTGAGTGGCAGGATATATTCAAAGTGCTGAGATGAAGACTTCCAAACAAGAATATGCAGCAAGGTTACTATTCAGAATAGAAAGAGAAATAGAGATTTTCAGATAAGCAAAAGTTAAAGGAGTTCATCACCACTAACCAGCCTTACGAGAAATGTTAAAGGAACTTCAGGCTGGAAAAAAAAAAATTAATAACAAGAAAATATACAAAAGTAAAAATCTCACTGGAAAACACAAGTGTATAGTAAACGTAATTGATTAATCACTTGTAAAATTACTATGAAGGTTAAAAGAGAATAGTAAGATTAACTAAAACCACAATAGTTAAGGGATACATATTAAGAAAAGATATAAAATGAGACATCAAAAACAAAATGGAAGGAAGTAAATATGTAGAGTTTTGAGAGGTGTCAAATTTAAGTTGGTATCAACTTACAAATTAAAAATCGGCTGTTACATACATAGGAGGATATATGTAAACCTCATGGTAAGTACAAAGCAAAAACTTACAGCAAATACACAAAAGAAAATGAGAAAGGAATCTAAACCTAACACTCAAGTCATCAAACCACAAGAGAAGAGAGAAAGAAACAGAGGAACCACAAAAACAGCCAGAAAAAAATCTTGCTACTTGCAACGACATGGACGGAACTAGAGGGTATTATGCTAAGCAAAATAAGCCAATCAGAGAAAGACAATGATCATATGATCTCACTGATATGAGGAATTTGAGAAACAAGACAGAGGATCATAGGGGAAGGGAGGGAAAAATGAAACAAGACAAAACCAGAGAGGGAGACAAACCATAAGAGACTCTTAATCTCAGGAAACAAACTGAGGGTTGCTGGAGTGGAGGGGGGTGGGAAGGATGGGGTGGCTGGGTGATGGATGTTGAGGAGGGTATGTGCTATGGTGAGCAATGTGAATTGTGTAAGACTGATGAATCACAGAACTGTACCCCTGAAACAAATAAAACATTACATGTTAATAAAAAAAAGAATAGCAATAAGCACATACCTATCAATAATTACTTTAAATGTAAATTGACTAAATTATTCAAAAGATGGAGTGACTGAATAGATAAAAAACAAGACATGTTTATTTATTGCCTCCAAGAGATTTAGTTTAGAAGTAAAAACACGGGAGTGCCTGGGTGGCTCAGTCGTTAAGCGTCTGCCTTCGGCTCAGGTCATGATCCCAGGGTCCTGGGATCAAGCCCCGCATCGGGCTCCCTGCTCCGCAGGAAGCCTGCTTCTCCCTCTCCCACTCTCCCTGCTTGTGTTCCCTCTCTCACCGTGTCTCTCTCTGTCAAAGAAAGAAATAAAATCTTTAAAAAAAAAAAAAAGTAAAAACACGTACAAAGTGAATAGATAGAAAAAGATACTCCTTGCAAATGCAAATGAAAAGAAAGCAGGGTAGCTCTATTTTTAAATTTCTGAGGAACCTCCACACTGTTTTCCAAAGTGACTGTACCAACTTGCATTCCCACCAACAGTGTAAGAGGGTTCCCCTTTCTCCACCACCTCTCCAACATTTGTTGTTTCTTTCCCTGTCCATTTTTGCCATTCTAACTGGTGTAAGGTGGTATCTCAATGTGGTTTTGATTCGGATTTCCCTGATGGCTAATGATGATGAACATTTTTTCATGTGTCTGTTAGCCATTTGTATGTCTTCTTCAGAGAAGTGTCTTTTCATATCTTCTGCCCACTTTTTGACTTGATTATTTGTTTTTTGGGTGTTGAGTTTGAGAAGTTCTTTATAGATCTTGGATACCAGCCCTTTATCTGTAATGTCATTTGCAAATATCTTCTCCCATTCTGTGGGTTGCCTCTTTGTTTTGTTGACCCAGCAATTGCACTCCTGGGTATTTACCCCAAAGACACAGATGTAGTGAAAAGAAGGGCCATATGCACCCCAATGTTCATAGCAGCAATGTCCGCAATAGCCAAACTGTGGAAAGAGCCGAGATGCCCTTCAAAAGATGAATGGATAGGATAAAGAAGATGTGGTCCATATATACAATGGAATATTACTCAGCCATCAGAAAGGATGAATACCCAACTTTTACATCAACATGGATGGGACTGGAGGAGATTATGCTAAGTGAAATAAGTCAAGCAGAAAAAGTCAATTATCATATGTTTTCACTTATTTGTGGAACATAAGGAATAGCATGGAGGACATTAGGAGAAGGGAAAAATGAAGGGGGTGGGAATTGGAGGGAGAGATGAACCATGAGAGACTATGGACTCTGAGAAACAAACAGGGTTTTAGAGGGGAGGGGGGAGGGGGGATTGGTTAGCCCGGTGATGGGTATTAAGGAGGGCATGTACTGCATGGAGCACTGGGTGTTATACAAAAACAATGGGTCATGGATCACCACATCAAAAACTAATGATGTATTGTATGGTGACTAACATAATAAAATTTTTTTAAAAATTAAAAAATTTTAAAAAAAAGAAAAGAAAGCAGGTATAGCTATACTTATGTCAGACAAAATAAACTTTAAAAAAAGACTGTAATAAAAGACAAAGAGGGGCACTACATAAGGGGTCAATCCAGCAGTAGGATACAACATTTATAAACGATGTGCACCCAACATACAAGCACCTAAATATACAAAGCCACTATAAACAGACCTAAAGGAAGAAATTGACACAAATACCGAAAGAGTAGACTTTAACACTCCATTTACATCAAAAGATAGATCATCCAGACAGAAAATAAGGAAATACCAGCCTTAAATGGACTTAAATACATACAGAACATTCCATCCAAAAGCAGAATACACATTGCTCTCAAATGCACATGGACCATTCTCCAGGATAGATTACATTAGACTACAAAAACGTCTCAATAAATTCAAGAAGATAGATATCATATCAAGCATCTTTTCCAAACACAATAGTATGGAACTTAATCAATTATAAGAAAAATACTGGGGGAAAAAAAAACAAGGGGAGATTAAAAAACCTGTCACTGTACAACTCCTGGGTCATAGAAGCAATCAATGGAAAAATTTTAAAATACTTAAGAGACAAAAACAAATAAATAGCAATATATCCCAATATCTACGGGATGCAGCAAAAGTGGTTCTAAGAGGGAAGTTCATACCAATACAGACCTGTTTCAAAAAACAAATCTCAAATTAAAAAAGAAAAATCTAACTTCGTGCCTAAAATAACTAGAAGAACAAAGAAAGCCCAAAATTAGTAACAAGAAGGAAATGATAAGATCAGAGTGGAAATAAATGAAATAGAGACTAAAAAGACAATAGAAAAGATCAATAAAAATAAGAGATGGTTCTTTGAAAAGATAAACAAAATTAGCAAACCTTTATCTAGACTCAGTAGGAGAAAAAGAGAGGGCTCAAATAAAATCAGAAATGAAAGAGGAGACATTTCAACTGATACCACAGAAATATGAAGGATCATAAGACACTACTATGAACAATTACACAACAAGAAATTGGACAAACTAGAAGAAATAGATAAATGCCAAGAAACTTACACTCTTCCAAAACTGAATCATGAAGAAATAGAAAATCTGAATCAACCAATTATCAGTAAGGAGATTGAATCAGTAATCAAAAACCTCCAAAGTCCAGAACCAGATGGCTCCACTTAACCAACTGAGCCACCCAGGCGCCCTCAGATGGCTCCACTTGATAAACAAAATGAAAGATAAAAATCATGATCATCTCAATAGATGCTGAAAAAGCATTTGACAAAATTCAACACCCATTTATGATAAAAACTCTCAGCTGAGTGGGTATAGAGGGAACAAACCTCAACATAATAAAGGCCACAGATGACAAATCCACAGCAGATATCAAACTTACAGGTGAAAAGCTAAAAGCTTTTCCTCCAAGATAAGGATGTCCACTCTCCTCACTTTTATTCTGCATAGTGTTGGAAGTCCTAGCCACAGCAAGGTGAGAAAAATAAAAGGCAGATAAATCAGAATCAAAGAAGGAAAACCATCACTCTTTGCAGACAACATGATAACTATACATAGAAAATCCTAAAGTCACCAAAAAGAAAAAATGAATTCAGTAAAGTGGCAGGATACAAAATTAACATATAAAAGTCTGTTGTATTTGTATACACTCATAACAAACTATCAGAGAAATCAAGAAAACAATCCCAATATCTAGGAATAAATTTAACCAAGGAGCTGAAAGACCTATACACTGAAACTATAAGACATTGATAAAAGAAGTTAAAGAGACAAATAAATGGAAATATATTTCATGCTCATTAATTGGAAGAGTTATGTCCATACTATCCAAAGCAATCCACAAATTCAGTGCCATCCCTATCAAAATTCCAATGGCATTTTCCAAAAAACTATAACAATTCTAAAATTTATATAGAACCACAAAAGACCCAACTGCCAAAATAATATTAAGAACAAAGTCAGAGTATTCTACTGCACACTCCCTGATTTCTAACTATATTCCAAAGCCATAGTTATCAAAACAGTAAGGTATTGGCATAGAAACAAACACATAGATCATTAAAAGAGTAAGAGCCCAGAAATAACCCTGGCATAAAGTTATTAAAATATACCAAAAGGAGGCAAGAATATACAACAGGCAAAGAACAGGCTCTTCAATAAATGCTGTTGATGGAAGTGGACAACTACATGCAAAAGAATTAAGAACTGGACCACTTTATTACACCATATAAAAAATTAACTCAAAGTGGATTAAAGACTTAAACCATATAATTCCTAAAAGAAAAAATAGGCAGTAAGCTTCTTTACACTGAATTTTTTTTTTTTTTTTTTTTTTTGGATTTGACAAAAAAAAAAAGGGGAAAAAAAAAAAAAAAAAAAAACAAAGACACAATTGGGACTACATCAGAGAGAATAGCTTCTGGACAGCCAAGGAAACCATCAACAAGACGAAAAGGTGACTTCCTGGAGGAGAGAAGCTATTTGCAAATCATATTTGATAAGGAGTTCATATCCAACATACATAAAAAATTCATACAATTTGACAACAAAAAACAATCTGACTAAATGGGCAGAGCATCTGAATAAAGTTTTTCCAAAGATGACCTACAGATGGTCAATAGACACACAAAAAGATGTTCAACATCACTAATCATCATGGAAATACAAATCAAAACCACAATGAGCAGTCAGAATGGCTAGTATCAAAAAGAGAAGAAATACCAAGTGTTGGCAAGGATATGGAGACAAGAACCAGAAACTTCATGTACTATTGGCAGAAATCTAAATTGGTGCAGCTGTTATGGAAAACAGTATGGAGGTTCCTCAGAAAATTAAAAATAGAACATATGATCCAGCAATTCCACCCCTGGTATCTATCTGAAGAAAATGAAAACAATTCAAAAAGATATATGCACATCTATAGTCATTACAGCATTCTTTAAAATAGCCATGACATAGACACACACACAGTTCCATCAATAGATGAACAGATAAAGAAGATGTGACATACATACACAAGGGACTATTACTCAGCCATAGGAAAGAATCAAATCTTGCTATCTAGGACAATATGGGTGGACCTTCAGGGTATCATGCTAAGTAAAATAAGTAAGGCAAAGAAAGACAAATGCCACAGGACTTCGCTTACATGGGGAATCTAAAAAGCAAACAAAACCCAGACTCCTAGATACAGAGGACAGATTGGTGTTGCTAGGGGAGAGAGGGATGGAGGGTGGGAGACAAAATGGGTGAAGGGAACAAGAAGTACAAACTTCCAGTTACAAAATAAGTGAAGTCATGCTGATGTTGACCGTATTCCCAAAGCTGTATGTTACAATACTGTAGTAACTCCATGTGGTGATAGATGGTAACTAGACTTATGATCATTTTTCAATGTATAAAAATGCCAGATCACTATGTTACGTGCCTGGAACTAATATGAGTATATTTCAATTGCACCTCAATAAGGAGAAAAAGAGACTGTTAGAATTGTGGAAGTGAGAAACCTCTTATCTAAATTTTGGTTTCATAACCAACTCGAGGAAATTGCCTTCAATTGGATTGGGTCATCCTCCAACCCCACTGATAAACTCTTCTGCAAAGTCGTGAAAGTAAAGAGAATCATTCATGCAATAGTAACAGTAGAGACAAAACAAGAGTATTAAAAGAGTATTGAATTTTATTGGAAAGAGTCACCAATGCACAGAAATGCAGATAAGAATCACACCTTTCTCGACAGAGTATGGCTGCAAGTCATTAAGGTGAGGGATTTGTCGATTTTCTGCCTATTTGCTCCTTCACGGAGTCTGTCCTACAACGTTAATGTTATTTTAATGTCGCTTTTACTCTATTAATTTTGCAGTATAAAATTTTATTTAGTTATCACCTTTCAAACTAACTGCTGCAATTAAAGAAAATCATACATTTAATTAAAGGAATCTGCTTACTCGTGGAGAGTGGAGCAAAATCAGCCGCCTGTGTAATGCCCATGTTTAATGTGGAAATTCTGTGCAATGATTTTGTAAAGTAGCTTTTTAAAGCTGGGTTTTAAACACAAAGTAACATCTTGCAATGGCACCACACATTCACTTAAAGAGAAGCTGCCTCAAACATTTCTTTTTTCAGCCATAAGATATTTATGTGAGGTCCTAACACGTAGATGGCAAGAGAAATATTCGATCAATCCAGCAGTTAGTTGAGCTACACAATCAGATTGACTTGTTTGCTGAATTGATCTCACTTTTGACTGGGCTGACTGATGCTTTGATGGATTTGCCAGTGTGGACAGGAAGCACTCTCTCCCAGCACCCTCCAATCCTACTGCTGGGAGAACGAGGACAGAGAGTGGGATCTGGGGGTCTCAATGGAACTGGGCTTCTGTCCAAATGCAGATTCCTGAGCCCACCACAAGCTGACTCTGAAATGGGTCCCAGAAATCTGCATTTTGATAAATTTTCCAGGTACTTCCCATACCTCTTAGAGAACAATTTGCTCGTGTCTCTGTCCCCAGGGCCACATTATGACGTTCATGGGGGACTTTTGCAGGCCTTTGTGGCCTACTTCCCTCATTAAAAAACATTAAAAACTTATTTTATAACTGTATCAGTATAAAGATGAACATATAAATACTCTAATTAAACATTTTCTTCAACCTGAAAGTTCATTTTTTTCTTCTCATTGTAAGAGAAATGAACCATTTTGTGGGTCCCTGAAAGTATTGTGGTCCCCAGCCACTGTGGATGCTGTGTCTCTTGGATGCGTCAGCCCAGCCCGCCTTGAAATCCTGTTAGCCCCCACAGTGAGTGGACGTTACTTTCACCTCTAGGCAAATCCCCTAACAAGACGTTGAAGCCTACACTGGTTTTGCATGGGAAGGGGCATTCTTTTATTCTTTTATTCTTTTAAAGAAATAAAAATGCAAGGGAGCTCAGGGAGGGGGCATTATGAGGGAGTTATCAGAACCTCTGAGCAGCTTTTGAAAAACATTATTTATTCCCAATACTCAAGGGTTGGGGTGAGGGTGAGGAGATGTACAGTTTGCAAAACGCCTGAGGTAGATTCCTCAGCTCCTGGTCACTGCTCAATAGTCTCAGCATCAAGTATCCTGTGCCGAATCAAGTCCTATCCATATTTGAATTAATAATTCCCTGCCAGCTGTGGTGCTAAGGGCTTCACACACAGTCTCTCTTTTGATCTCCCCAACAATTATGCCCCCATTTAAGAAATGTCGGCATTGAGGCACAGAGAAGTTAAATCTATTGCCCAGTCACCCAGCTAGGAAAAGGTAGAACACTTGAATTTCTTTGATGACAGAGCATCTGTTCTGACCATTTGCCCTCTGCTGCCCTGAAGCTGTGCTCCATCCCTACCTCGCACTAACTGAATTCATGCCGTGTTTCTTCCTGCCTGAGTCCTGCCTTGATGACCCGTCCTCAGCCCTGAAGCAAGGGTCTGCCCTTTACTTCACCCTCCATCCACAGGCTCGGGTCTCCGCACATTTCCAGCTCTGGACTGCCTGGTGCCACGCTCCAACCACTAACCCAGCAGTACCACCCTCTCTTGCTGAATCTCCCTGATGCCCTACACCTGCCTAGGTCTTAATTTGGTTTATCATTTATTCATGCATTCAACTGACATTCAATAGGTCTCCTTATCCCAGCAGTCTGCTAGGCACTAGAATATAAAGACATTGGCCCTGCACCAAGATATCCCTTGCCTGCTGGGGGGAGAGTGTACAGATCACTGTAATATAGAGTGTGAAGAGCCCTGGATGAGGTGGGAGCCCGGTGCCTTGGGGCTCCAAGGAGGATGGGATAATCACCAGATCTGAAGTCAGGTATCCTGCCGACTTCTGGCCTCTCTCCCCAACCCTGGATCTGCCCCACGCCAAGCCCTGCCCCAGGTCCCTCTTCCATTCGGGCTCTGCCACTACCCACCAAGCTCCACCGTTGGGGAGTTCCGGAATGGTTGGGCTACTGAGTATATGGATGCATCTTAAGAAATTACTGCTCTCATTAGTCATCCTATCTAGAAAAGAGAAGCAAACTTTTAAAATCCTATTTCACTATTTACACAGGAATTTTCAGTGCAACACTCCAGAGTGGAAATCAGTAAAGTATAAATCCTTCCCTCAAGGGGATTTATAAAGTAGCAAAAGACTTCATTATTAAAGTGGTCTCACCTTCAAGCCTGTCTCGTACCATGGACCACACAAACAGCAGAATAGGTTTTCCTGCATTTTGAAGATCAATTATTTAAGATGGAATTAATATTTCATGTTAATACCTTATAAAGAAAAATATCTTCATAACAATCTCTTCCATTGGAGCACCTATAGCATTTCCTAGAATCTCTCTTTATAGCATGTCTTAGGTTTATTCTGTTTTGTGACAGAGTTGCATTTTGCACTTTCTTGCTCCACTGAAGTCCCTTTGGGACAGGAACACGATCTCGCTCACCTTGGCAGTGCACACAGCCACCCAGCGTCTGGCACAGGAAACACTCCACAAGTCCAGGATCACAAGCTGTTGGCCCCTGGGCCAGATTCTGTCCATAGAAGTGGATTTTACAGCCCACACATTGTTTTTTAAATTTTTAGACTTCATTTCCCATATTTGAAAACTCATGGAGGTCTCCAAGTGTTCTTAAAAGCCAAAATCAAAGCCAACAACATGGAGTCAGAGGTCCCACTGCCTAGAATCAACTCAGGCCAAGAGTGTCCTTTTACCTGGGTTTGGCAGGTCCCCACCCCTTGCCTGCTTAACCTGCTCCTGAGACCACCCTGCTTTGGAAGCACTGGTGTCTGTGGCCCATGCAACCACTGCTTGTCAGACTGAATTGTCCCCATACCTTGCTCTCCTCAAGCCAAAACAGACCACCCCAAAGCAAAAGACTATCTCAAAGCAATAAAACAAATGAGCAAAATTGGATTGGAACACGAGACCAAAACGGGATGGGAGAAGGGAGCACGGGAATCACCTGGTAAGAAAAGTTAGGATGGAGGTCTAGACTGTAGCGGAAATACCTGCTTACCTCTGCATGAAGAAGTGTTCCAACCGGACACGTTGATTTCACGAGAGGCCTTTGAAAGAAGGCCAGGATCTCCCCACCATATGAGCAGGCAGGCCTACCTTACAGGCTGCCACACACCACCTTATTTAACTTGGAACCCGGGGCTCCCCTCCTCCTCCAGGACAGCCCTGCACTAGGCCCCACTCATGGAGAGAGCACAGCCACAGGCTGCGCTGAAGTCAGGCAGACAAGAAGCCCCCAGAGCCTGCAGGTCGTGTCCCGCCAGCCGGTCTTGGCCAAGTTGACCAACCTTGCCAGTTCCCCTGGCCTTGGTTAAAGTTCTCAAGCAACCTCAATTCCTCGCCGCATTGCTAAACATCTGCTGGGTTCCCCTCGGTGGACACAAAGAAACATCTATCTGAACGGAGGGGCTCACGGATGTGAGGCCTGGCGTCAGTAATGGCAGGCAAGGGCCCAGCGTGATGATGTACCCGCCTGCTCTCTAAACAGCTGTAATGATTTACAAAGAATGAAGCTGAGCCCATGTGAATGTCATACCGCCTAGTTTAGTCCACTCCAGACGCACATGAAACAGATTTTCACACAACAGAAGATGCACACAGACACACTTTGAAACCTGTTCACTCTCTGGATTATAATATGGAATATTAAAGATCAAGGACTATGTCTTTTAGAAATTACAACTTTCAAGGACCAGGCTACCTAAGAAAAAGTGTAGAAATCGGCTTCAGCGGCATTCTGTTCTAGCCCCCATGCCTTTCTCCATACTGTCTCCACTCTTCAAATGCACTCCCCGGCCCTCCATGGCCTATCTAAAGTGGGCACATCAGTCAAAGCAAGGGCTGCAAACTCCAGCCTACACGGCTGAGCAGCTTTGTGAGAGTTTGTGTGGACACAGTACCCTTCCTAACCTGAAAGAGTGTGCCTCATCCATAGGCAAGACAGCAGAGCTTTTCAAAGACACTGTTCTAGCCAAACAAAGCATCTTCTGCACTCCTGCATCTGTGTGTCCTCAGATTCATTTTTACCCTTCCCTGCTCTGTGTCCCAGAGCCCTGTGGCTTTCCCATGCCCCCCTGTCAGTGGGCTTCACATCGTTCTATTCGTGGGGGCCCTGCTAAGGGGTTACAGGACAGGAGAAAGGGAAAAGGTCAGGGTGTTTCTCCCCATTTTTCTCTTGCTCGGGCTGCGTCTCTGTCACTCCAGCTCCCAGAGGACAGGCTACCGTAGTTCCTGCCTCCTTCAAATGACCCCAGGCCCTGGGCTCTGGCAATGCTGCCTTTCTCCTCTGTCCTAGCAAAAGTAGCGGCTTCCAGTTGCTGTAATCTCTGAGTTAGCCTATGTCTTCGGCTGCTCAAGCTGCTGTAACAAAATACCATATCCTGAGTGGCTTAAACAATAGAAATCTATTTCTTGCAGTTCCTGAGGATAGGAAATCCAAGATCAAAGTACTGGTCAACTCAGTTCCTGGAGAAAGTCCTCTTCCTCACTTGCAGTTGGCTGCTTTCCTGCTATGTGTTCACATGGCCTTTCCTCTCCTTGCATAGTATGTGTGGAGAAAGAGGAAGCAAACTCTTTGATGTCTCTTCTTATAAGGGGACTAGTCCCATCATGAAGCCCCTACCCTCATGACCTCATCTAAACTTAATTATGTCCCAAAGGCCCCATCTTCAAATACCATCACATTGGAGGGTAGTGCTTCAACACATGAATTTTGGAGGGACACAACTCAGTCCATGGCATCCTGTTCGGCTTCTCAACTACCCCATCACATGTGCACACAATATCTGTATTAAATTCCCTCTTTCTGTAACACATAGATAGAATGGCTTCTATTTCCCTGGCTAGTAGCTAACTTACCAAACCAAGCCAATAGCCATTATACATACTGTGTCTATATCATAATCATATGTCATAAGATAAGTTTGGTGAGACAGGCATGCTGATACACTGCTGGTAAGGGAGTAAGTGGAAACAACATTTCTGAAAGGCAATTTGGCAAAATGTATCAAAGCCTTGCAATTTTCACATCATTTATTACAGCAATTCCAAATCTAAGGTTTGATTCTAAAGAAATATTTGGATGAAAAATGCACGGAATTATGTACAAGGATGTTTATCATGACTTTAATTATAATAATCCAAATTTGGAAGCAATCTAGGTATCTAATAATCAAGTATGATTAAACAATGATGGCACATCATTTGATGGATGAAAATACATCCATTAAAAGTAATAATGTCAGTATATGTTCATTAGCATGGGAAAATATTCATAATATAATGATGAAGCAAAAATTAAGAAAGAAACAGTATATATAACATAATCACAAAACTGTGTGTAACACAAAACTAGAAAGGAATTTGCCAAAATGTAATAGTTTAACCACCATTTTTTTTATAAGGATGGTTAAGTTGCATATGGTTTTTAAATTTTTTCTTATATTTTTCCTTTTCTTCCAAATTTTTCTAAAAGAAAATGTACTGTTTTGCCAGAAGAAAAAGGCAATATAGCTAATAAGTAGCAAATTTGAGAGTAAAGATAATAAATTTGTTCATACTATGCTAGCAATTGATGAATAGGCTATGAGTTTTATAGTTGAATTTCATTTCAAAGTGCATGCTTTTCTGTTATTCTAAAAAAGGAAGGAAATAGGAATGAGAGACAGTTGAGAAAAGAAAGAGAAAAAAAGAGAGGTAGGGTAAGAAACCAACTCATACTCTACAGGTCATTGGCTCATTCCTCTAATCTCCAAAACTGTCCATCTATTAATGGGGCCACCAGAGAATCACCACGTGCCCTGCACCTTACAGATACCCCCCTCCCTACCCCCGACCTTAGTTTTACTTTTACTAATCATACTTGGGAGTGGGAGGGAGAAAGCCATTCACCTGTATTCAAACATAAGAAACAGCTTTATGAAACTTACACCAAGTTTTACATTAAAGATTTTGAGCAGGATGTAATTCATCACATTCTATTGTCCTCTCTGAGGATCCATAGGAGAAATTTCTCTTTGATGTTTCTACTGGACAGCTGGTTCATTTTTGTCTTCAGTCATTGTAAGGTTTTTACTTTATCATGATTTCCAATTCATGTTGGCTGTTTCAAAGTTCAGAGGCTTTTGTGTAGGTCCCACATCCAAGAAGTATATAGGATTAAATGGCATCTGTGCTTATAATAACTTTGTTACTAACTCTTCATTTTTAACTCATTTGAATATATATTAAAATGTATGTTAACATATGTATGTTTGCAGGCCACCATAAATCCTTTTTAGAATAAGCTGACACTTGGGGCAGCTGGGTGGCTCAGTCAAACATCTGACTTTGGCCCAGGCACTCCACTCAGCAGGGAGTCTGCTTGTCCCTCTACTGCTCCCCTTGCTCATGCTCTCTCTCTCTCTCAGATAAATAAATAAAATCTTAAAAAAAAAAGAAGAAGAAGAAGAAGAAGAAGAAGAAGAAGAAGCAGCAGCAGCAGACACTTGTAGTATCTCTGTCACATCTCCCAGCCCACATCTTCTTTCAGCATTAGATGAGTGAACAGCTCCCGGACCAGCGTGCTCCCTCAAGGGTGGTGTGTTCTGCCCTAGTCTTCTCCAAAGTCCTGGGAGTTCACCAAGCTGGTGCATGCATGCAGCCCGTAAATGCAGGGGAGGTAATTCCACTGGGGATAACTATCAAACAGTGATGAAAGGAAGCTGGTGAATAAAGGCTCTAGGCTCTCATCTTTCCAGTGGATGATTCTGAGAGTATTTCTATATGCTTCTCAGAAAATCTGGAGGAATCAAGTGCCCATTTCTTACAGCAATGAACTCAACAATACTTTCTTTTTTTTTTTTTAAGATTTTATTTATTTGACAAAGAGAGACACAGGGAGAGAGGGAACACAAGCAGAGGGAGTGGGAGAGGGAGAAGCAGGCTTCCCACAGAGCAGGAAGCCCGACGTGGGGCTTGATCCCAGGACCCTGGGATCATGACCTGAGCCAAAGGCAGACGCTTAACGACTGAGCCACCCAGGCGCCCCTCAACAATACATTCTTATAGTGACTTTCCTCCTTCCCTGTTTTACTCTCCCTGTTCCCTCATTCCTCTTCCTCTGATCACCTCCCAAATAAACTACCTGCATGCAGGGCCTACTCTCAAAGTTCTGTTTTTAGAGGAAACCAAACCAAATTGGTGGGATCAAAGGAAGGAAGACGTTAAGAAGCTAATGAATAAATTACTTGATGTTTATTAATTTATTGGTGGGACTCAGTTCACAAGAATTCTTTCTACCCAGATTCTTTTTTTTTTTTTTTAAGATTTTATTTATTTATTTGAGAGAGAGAATGAGATAGAGAGCAGGAGAGGGGGGAGGGTCAGAGAGAGAGGCAGACTCCCTGCCGAGCAGGGAGCCCGACGTGGGACTCGATCCCGGGACTCCAGGATCATGACCCGAGCCGAAGGCAGTCGCTTAACCGACTGAGCCACCCAGGCGCCCTCTACCCAGATTCTTGACTCTGAGTTCCTTGTCTGGGAAAATTGGATGCCCATAAAGTGATCCCTATGCCAACCAGGCACAGATACCACTCTCTCCTCTAACAATTTCTAGACCTTTGGGCAAATAGAAGCTAAAATTTGATATCTGATCAACATGGTATGATATGCCATGGATATCCCAAATCCAATTTTAATATTTCAGTCATCAGAGGAGGATGAGAGAGGAAGAAGAATGGTGGTGGTAATGCTGGCGATGGCTGCTATTTACTGAATACTTGCTCCCCATTCCCCTCATTTGGCAGTTAAGGAAACAAAAGCCCAGAGAGATTAAATGTCTTGTCCAAGGTAAGAAGCTGGTCATTGACAATGCTGGAACTCTGTCTCCCAAGCCAGTATTTATTCCATTATTCTTTGCTTCTTCTATGCTAATATGCAGATGAGAATTGAAACCTAGGGATTTCCATGATCCATGCCATCTTAAGAACACTATATATGGGACCAAAAATTATCCCTCCTCCCATAAAGAAAGCTGAGGAATTCTCTTCAGTCACTCTGAGTGTATACAATATAAAACAGAGTACTAGTCCATGGGCATGGTCATCAGCCTTTGGGGCAGAGCCTCAGACTGGAGGGATGAAAACCCTCACCCAGTCACCTCTAGTGACCTCTGGGCATAATAGGCATGCCTATGTTCCTCAATTTGACTTACAAATGGGATTCATTTTCTATTGTGCCATGACATGAAAAATTTGGGAAGAATTATCTTAACAAGTATAATTAATTTACTGAACATTCTGGAAAGTTTCAATAGAGTCCAAGCATGAAACAGTTTTATTTTTCTCCTCAACTATTGCCTTCTCCATGCTCTGCCAAATCACCCCTGATGACAGTTCAGTTTGAGCTGATCCAATAACTTTCCAGGCACTTCTAGTTCCAAAAAAACAAGTTCTATCCTGGGATTAACTCCCCTTTTGCTTTTAAAAAGCACAATCCAGGGGTACCTGGGTGGCTTACTTGGTTAAGCACCTGACTCTAGATTTTGGCTCAGGTCATGATCTCAAGGTTGTGAGATCAAGCCCCGGGTCGGGCTCCATGCTGGGCGTGGAGCCTGCTTAAGATTCTCTCTCTCCCTCTGCCCCTCCCCCCCTTACCAAAAAAAAAAAACCCCACAATCAAGTATAAATCTAAACTTGAATCTCATATACATTTCAAAGTTTCCAACCTGCTCTTTGCTCAGGCCCAACCCGTGGGTCAAGATCAGAAGTGAAGGGGGTATGGTCTGTTTTTATCTTCTTCCTCCATCTTTTCTCTCTTCCTTTTCTGACTCTCACTGGGCAGGAAGGAAGGGAAGTCAAGAAAAACAAGTATTTTACTTAGCTGTATGCACTGTTTTGATTCCTTATGGGCTGGCTATCAATGCCCCCAGTGGGCAGAGGTGTGTCAGTGCTGGCTCTCTCATGGGCTACAGGGTGCCTTTCTACTGCCCTCACATGGGGATACTCTCTTTGGCTAACCTCTTGAACACCTCTCTCCACTCCTACCCCAGACAGGACATCCATAGTATCTTATCCTGACCCCATAGTCTGACCAGGATACAATAAGAAGGTCCAATCCAGTATTTTCTGCAGAAAACTCACTCACACTTACTGAGTCAAATGTAGTGTGCAAGCTGCCTCCTTGTTGCCCTCTCTCCTCACCTTATCATTAGGGCTGCTAACACCTAGACTTTAGGACTCTCGAGGCAATAGGGAGACATGGTTGTTCCCACATCGCCCTCTAACTCCCAGGATATGTATCAAACTGCAGAGGCCTTTTTCACTATAACTCACACAAGCTGCAAAAGTGGCCCAGAGCAGACCCATGGATTCTCCACATGTACCAGCTAGGTGGACAGTGGGGTGCTAGTCTCCCCTTCTTGCAGACATTCCCCAATCTCTAGAAGTTGTGCTCTCTTTTTACTTGGAAGAAAAGCTGGGAGACCCAAGGGTAAAAGTCTCCTCTAGGTCTACAATCAACAACTCATACCCTTCCCAGGCTTCTCTTGAGGCTGGAGGAGGTGCTATGGTTTCTGTCATTTTCCTGTGTTGTCTTCTTTGGTTCAGGGGACCATGTCCACTCCCCTCTTTATAACATAGTGTTATTTATTGCCTGGTATTCTCCACATTTAACCTTTATATAAAATTCTGACATGAAGATAATGCCTAAAACCAAAAAAAAAATAAAAATTAAAAGAATCAGATAAACTAAATAGACAATAATCTCTGTCAAACGTTTTCCAGGTACTTGAAAGAAACCTAAGCTATCCAGGGAAAGGTTCATCAGTAGTGCGTAAACCCTATGGGAAGAGTTGGGCTCTTTGGTATGATATTCACCCTAACAGCTTCCCTTTCCCTTTCTTTGCCAATTGCCAGACACCCATAGGTGTCACCTCAGCAACTAATTTCTGATTCAAGGGCTGCAAGCTTTGATAATCCACTTTGAACACATTTCTGCAGCTCAAACTCGGCAACGTTACACTGTTCTCTTATTTGTCCCGTTTCCAGGCACTACCCTCCTGCTTCAGCTGCAACCCCATGAGATGACCAGTCAGCTCAGATGTCTACCCCCCCCACCTTTTCACCACAGGACCCTCCTGAAACTCAAGATACTTGATTCTCCACCTTCTCTCTATAACAGTTCTAAAATTAAAGTTCGGGGTGGGGGGAACAAAACAGGAGACAGAGAGATAGCACACTTACTGGTAGCCACAAAGCAGCTTTTGCCTGAAACATTCTGGGTCAAAATGAAGAAAAATGGCTGAAATTAACCAACAAAATTTTATGTCTCCAAATATTCACCATATTCATGTGACTGTAGAACACAGTTTAGCACTTGTCACTGACCTTGTGAATTAATTTTAAAAGCTGATTGTTTGACTGATTTTGACTATTTGGTTATTTATCTATACTTATCCTCAAAGCACCCTTGCCTCTAGCATGTGGGAGTGAAACAGCCTGTTTTGTGGTCTTATTTTGTGCCAAGGACTGGAGCAGGCACTTTGCATGTGCTCTCACAGGAAATGAGGAGGAAGATTCCTCTTTTTTGTCTCTTCTCATCTTAAAGCATTTTGCACCTTGCAAGTATTTTAGGTGTTTCATACTAATATGCAAGCCTCATCAGAAACACAATGCCAACTTTAATTTTTTTGGTTGTTGAACCTAGCGCCAAGAGCAAGTCAAGAGGATGGCTTCAAATCATGTTTTATTTATGCAGAGGAATAAAAATACACTCATGCAAGTGAAGGGTGAGAGGCAACACGAGGCAATGCATTTTTACAAGGCAAGAGGAAGCCTTGATTTACTTCCCACTCACTAAAACTTTATGGCTTCCTCATCAAATGAGACAGGTTGCTTTCTGTCTCTTAGACAGTAAATATGGTTAATGTGCTGAGCAGTGGTGCACCCGCTCTCAGGCTGTTTATTAGGAACAGGAGTTATTTAGTGACTTCCTTTGTCATGAAGATGAGTCCCTGAGAGATCACTGAGGGTCCTGGAAATGATGCTCAGCCTGATGCACTATTGCCTGGGAAGCCTATTGGATAAGAGATGTAAGAAGAGGTATATACAACACTCTTCATTTCTGGAATCCTCCTCCATTCTGGAAGTAGAATATTCTTGAACTTTCAGTGGCAAAGAGCTTTTATTCATTTCAGCTTATTAACATCTTTCTGAGTCCACAGAAGTGGAGCACAAGAGCAGTAGTAAAGAGGAAACGAATGGTGGCTTTGGCCATGGACAACTCGTTGTGTTATTAGAAATGCCTGGATCAACTTAAGTTGAGGTTTAGAAAGAGGTGGGTCCAAGGGACACACAGAGCAGTCAGAGTTCTGGGGATTCCATGCTTTACAGCAGTACTGTCCAATATAATGTGTGCCACATAGCTATCTTAAATTTTCTAATAGCTAGATTAAAAAACAAAGTAAAAAATAGTTGAGTTTAATATTAATAATATATTTTCTTTAACCTAGTATATTCTGATATTGACATGTAGTTAACATAAAAAAATACTTATGGGATAGTTTATATTTTTTTCCATACTGCTATGGACTGTATGATTGTTTCCCCACCAAGTCTGTAGGTTGAAACTCTAACTCCCGATGGGATGGTACTGGGGCCTTGGAGAGGTGATTAGGTTTAGATGAGATCATGACAGTGGACCCCCCACGATGGGATTCGTGCCCTTAAAAGAAGAGGAAGAGAGACCCAGACAAGAGCTTCCTCTCTCAGTCATGTGAGGAGGACACAGCAAGAAGCCAGGAAGCAGGCCTTTACCAAACACCAGATCTGCCAGCACCCTGATCTTGGGCTTCTCAGCCTCCAGAACTATGAGGAAAAAATGCTTGTTGTTTATGTCACTCAGTCCATGGCAATGTGCTATAGCAGGCTGAACTAATTAAGGCACACACTAAGCATCCAAAACAGACCATCTCACTTTGGGCTAGCCACATTTCAGGTGCCCTTTAAGCACCTGTGACTTGTGGCTACCACATAAGATGGCACAGCTGTAGAGTAAAGCTGCTCAAACTCTAACATTGCTAGTAATCAACTGAGAGCTTGTTAAAATACTAGTTCTGATTCTGATTCCCATAGGCCAGGGTAGAGCCTGAGATTCTGGGTTTTTCAGAAGCTCTCAAGTGCTACCAATGCTGATAGTTCATGAACTACATTTTGAGCAGCAAGGAACTAGAGAGAATGCCCTTCAAGGATGTGCTGGCCCTGGCTCATGAGAGCTGACTGTGTGCATCTCTTCCTATATCCACATTCAGTGATGCCACCCTGGTAGCTCAAAATCAGCCATATAGGAGGATTTGCACAACAGAGACTGGCAAACAATTCAAATCAGGGCATTACTCTATCTGCAGAGCCAGTTGTTGAACATTTATCAGAGTATTACTGCTCCCGGTCCAATGGGGAATTCACAATTGCTGGCTCTTTTCTCAGTAATGGTGTTATGGGTAATTATTCTCTTCCTCCTCTTCCTCCTCCTTCTTATCTATAATGATTTTTCATAGTTAACATTTACTATTCCTGTAATTTTTAAAAATACACTTTTTTAAACAAAAGAAGTACACAACATTTAGGGATGGGGACCTGCTTCTAATAAATGTTATGCCATGAATTAACTTTGTAATCTAAACAAATCTTTTAACTCTGTCACTTTCTCCACCTATATAATGAATGTAAACACATTTTCTCTACCTGCTTAAGATACATTTTTGAAAAATAAAGTAAAATGATATCTTTGATTTTCCAGGTGACTTGACACAAATCCAAGAAAAACAATGAAACTGACAAGCTACCTCAAGCATCAAGAGCATCACTGCCCTAGTGTGGTCAGGTTCTCTTTCAGGCCAGGCTTCTATCCAGGGCAGAGAGATCTTCAGTTCTGAAGGGCACAGCTATCTATCTCATTATGAATATCCTGAACTCATATTCTTTTTTGGGGGGAAGAGAATTAGTTTCTTTATTTGACCACCTCCACCCCCACCCCACCCTGGATTTTTTTTTTTTTTATGTTATGTTAGTCATCGTTAGTTTTTGATGTAGTGTTCCACTCATATTCTTGACCAACTCCTAGCTGTCCCTACTGGTTAAGAAAGCCTCATCAGCAAAAGAATATTGAAAAAAGAAGAACAAAGTTATTAGATGCAAATTTCCCAATTTCAAAACTTACTACAAAACTACAGTAATCAAAAGGTTGTGGTGTGGGACACCTGGGTGGCTCAGTCGGTTAAGCGGCTGCCTTCGGCTCAGGTCACGATCCCAGCATTCTGGGATCGAGTCCCGCATCGGGCTCCTTGCTCAGCAGGGAGCCTGCTTCTTCCTCTGCCTGCAGCTCCCCCTGCCTGTACTCTCGCTCACTCTCTCTCGCCCATGCTAACAAATAAATAAATAAAATATTTAAAAAAAAAAAAAAGGGTTGTGGTGCTAGAATAAGGATAAACATATAGATCAATGAAATAGTATTAAGAGTCCAGAAATAAACCCAAAGTGTTTGGTGAACTGATTTTGACACAGGGGTCAAGAACCATTCAATGGGGAAAGATTAGTTTTTCAACAAGTGGTATAGGGACAACCAAATAGCCACATATCAAAAAAAAAAAAAAAGAATCTGGACCCCTACCATACACTGTATATAAAAATTAACTCAAAATAGATCAAAGACCTAAATGTAAGAGCTAAAACTATAAAACTCATAAAGAAAACATAGGTATACATATTTGTGACCCTGGATTAGGTAACAATGTCTTTTTTTTTTTAATTAACATATAATGTATTATTTGTTTCAGGGGTACAGGTCTGTGATTCATCAGTCTTACACAATTCACAGCACTCACCATAGCACATACCCTCCCCAATGTCCATCACCCAGCCATCCTTCCCACCCACCTCCACTCCTTAAATATGATAACAAAACCACAAGAAAACAAAGAGAAAAATAAACTGGATTTCATCAAAATTAAAAATAAATGTTTGTGTATCAGGGTGCCTGGGTGGATTGGTTCTGCACTCATAGGGGAATATGCTTGAGGATTCTCTCCCCCTCTCCCTCTGCCCCTCCCCCTGCTCTCTCTAAAATAAATAAATGAATCTTTAAGTAAATGTTTGTGGGGGTGCCTTGTGGCGCAGATAGTTAAGCGCCTGCCTTTGCTCAGGTCATGATCCTGGGATCCTGGGATTGAGCCCCATGTAGGTCTCCCTGCTCAGCATGGAGCCTCTTTCTCTCTCCTTCTGCCCCTCCCCTGCTCGTACACTCTCTCAATCTCTCTCTCTGTCTCAAATGAATAAATAAAATCTTTAAAAAAGTTTGTGTATCGGGCGCCTGGGTGGCTCAGTTGGTTAAGCGACTGCCTTGGGCTCAGGTCATGATCCTGGAGTCCCGGGATCGAGTCCCACATCAGGCTCCCTGCTCAGCAGGGAGTCTGCTTCTCCCTCTGACCCTCCTCCCTCTCGTGCTCTCTGTCTCTCATTCTCTCTCTCGCAAATAAATAAAATCTTAAAAAAAAAAAATTTTTTTTAATAAATAAATAAATAAATAATAAATAAAAAAAGTTTGTGTATCAAAGGGCATTCTCAATAAAGTGAAAAAATAGCCTACACAATGGGAGAAAATATTCACAAATTATAAATCTAATAAAGGATTCACATCTAGAATGTATAAAGAATTTCTAAACTAAACAACAAAAATAATAAAAAATGTAATTGAAAAATTGGGAAACGACTTAAATAGTTCTCCAAAGAAGAAATGCAAATAGCCAATAACCACATGAAAAGATGTTCAACATCACTAATCATTCAGAAAAAGCAAATCAAAACCATAATTAGATAACACCTCACACCCATTAGGATGGCTACTATCAAAAGTAGAAAGAAAGAAAATGTTGTGAGGAGAATATATATAAATATTTAGTGAATATACTAAAAAAGCATTGGATTGTATGCTTTATTTTTTTTAATTTATATATTTATTTTAGAGAGAGAGAGAGCACGTGAGCAGGGGGAGGGGCAGAGAAAGAGAGAGAGAGAATCTCAGGCAGGCTCTGCACTGAGCATGGAGCCCAACACTGGGCTTGATCTCACAACCCTGAGATCTGAGCTGAAATCAAAAGTCAGACACTCAACTGACTGAGCCACCCATGCACCCTGGATTGTACACTTTAAAATGGTGAATTTTTGTAAAGTAAATTTTATCTCAGTTAAAAAAATAAAAGGAAAGAAAGAAAATCTTGTCACAATGATTTCTGTGGTCACAACATTTAATCCATTCAACAAATAGCACCAAAAATAGTTTGGATATTGTGCTGAGTGCTAAGGATAAAGTGCCATGTACAACCAATCAGTTCTTGTCTTCAGGATCTTACTGTCTAGTCCGTCCATCGGTCTGTCTCAGCTCAGCCTACTGTTACAAACCAATTAAACTCACACCACCATGACCAGGTTCATACTGGCCCAAAATACATTAGAGGTTGCTGTTGAGTCTTAAATATTTCAAGTCATTTTGTCGGGGGAGGGAGGTATAATTAATTTTCTGGGGCTGCTGTAACAAAGTACCACAAACTGAGTGACTTAAACAACAGAAATTTATTGTCTTACAGTTCTAATGGCTGAAAGTCCCAAGATCAAGGTGTCAGCAGAGCCATGCGCCCTCTCAAGGTGCTAGGAAAGGATCTGTTCTTAGGCTTATGGCAGCACAACCTAGTCTTCACATCACATTCTCCCTGTGTGCATGTCTGTGTCCAAGTTTCCCCTTTTGATGAGGACACCAGTCATACGGGATCACGGGCCCACCCTACTCTAGTATGACCTCATCTTAACGAATTGCATCTGCTACAACTCTATTTGCAAACAAGGTCACATTCTAAGTACTGGAAGTTAGGGCCTTAACATGTGAATTTTGAAGGGACATAATTCAACCCCTAATGCACACACACCATATATATGTGTATGTGTGTGTACATGTACGTGCACACACATGCAACTGGCTTTAATAGCATCTCTAAGGGATGGAAATGGTAATGGAGTTTGGTCCCTGTGCTCCAGATGAGACTACTGAGGCTCAGAGAAGTTAAGGGATTAGGGGAATCCAGGTCCCTAGACTCTCAGTTGAGCACACCTCTCTTGGAGCGGTGTTTCTTCTGATGCCGTGACTTCTGCTGTTGCACTGCCAACAAACAGTCAGATTCCTGAGGGTTCTGACCTTGGCCAACACAGGTGTCAAGCTGGTGGGTGGTCTCTAACACATTTCTCAGCCTGTACTGACAGCATCCTGGCAGGAGAGTGGGCACTGGGATAAAAGCCTGTTCTAACACATGGCATTCCTCTTGGGCTGCCCGATCTCCCTGCCTTCTTCGGTAGCTATGAGCTGTTGGCAGCTGTGGGTGTAGAAAACCAGAGAGTTGAATCCATAGGAACTTCAGTGCACCACATTTCTAACCAAAGGGGCAAGATGTCAGTCAATCCAATCCCACCTAAGCTTGTCAGTTATCACATGTTGCTGTGTCTTCAAAATCATCACCAGCGCCATATCTAATTTATTGAGGCAGCATCTGAAAATCTGATATAAACTAGTCTTTAAGCTTGTAGAACACCACAAAATTTTCCTCTAATCTATACCCAAGCCAAATCCTCCTCTTTAAAACAATGCCCAAATAGAAGAACAAGGCTGTTGTCTTGAAAGACTTGGGGATGTGGGGACAATTAGCTTGGCAAAAACTCAAATTAACACATGGCTCCTAAGGGTCATATCCCAGGGCTGGATCATAGAAATATGGACATTCAGATAAATCAGCTGACAAGCAGAAACAGAAAAGGGGGATTTCTATGAAAGCCAGCTGTTAGAGGCTTGGTAAAGACATCCTGGAGTAAGAGATAGGACACAAGAGGACCACCCCACCCTGGCACTTGCTATGGAGCCTCCATCAAATCGCTTCCTTTCCCTTGCTTTCCCCAGTTGTGAAATGAAAGTATTGCATTCAGAGATCACCAATGTCTCTTCCTATTCTAACATCTTACTTGGGAAGAAAACCAGGTAAATACATTAGCCACATGCTCCTAAATGAACAACGGATTCTAAAGAGGTGTGTAGCTTCCACACAACTGAAAGCCACCAAGTCCCAGTAAATACCCCCTCCCACACAGATACTCCAGGCACTATGGAGATAAATTCTGAAGCTGGAGATAGGAAGATTCTGAGAGGCATCAAGCAGCACTGACTCTACTTCTCCTGAGAACACTTAAGTCAGCAGCCCCTAAGCACCTAAGGTGGCTCAGACAGTGTTGCGCATGGAGACAACATAAATGACAGGAGCAGAGGCTCTCTTCAAAAGAGGATGGGAACCTGGCAGGAGGCAAATGTCACTGCAGACCAGGGGGGCCAAAGCTCAATGTTCACTGCCAGAAATCTGTACTAGATCCTCACCACTAGCCACTCAAGGAACTGAAACCCCCAGGAAGGCACAGATCATAGTCGATGATAAATAATACACTGGAGGTTGACACTGGAAACTGTGTCCAGATTTGAGCAAGGGACCTGTTTTGTTTAGCCTGTACTATATTTTCTAAAAATTTAACTTAGCTCTCAATCTTAAAAAAATAGGATTTTTTTTACATAAAAATACATATTTCCAGCTTCTCTTGAAAATGAGAATATTTGGTAATGCTGGGACTTCATTCCCACCTGGCTGCCATCATAGGGCTGAAGAGCACCTGCCTGTGATAGAGGGGACCTGGCTTCCCAATGCGCCACAGGCCAGTCACAGCTTCACTCATTTATGGTTGCTCTTTGGCCTCACCCAAGAATAAAGCAAATGAAGCCCAGGCACAACCAGTGTTATGTTTGCAGAGGCAGAGGCATGGATTTTATCTCTGCAAACTTTTCAGCTTCCAAAATGGCAACCACAGACCAAGGGCAGCACCCATCTAAATCATAAAGGTAATAGGCAAAAAAAGATACTGCAAACAAACTGACTGACTACCAGAAAAGGAATGACTGCACAAAAAGTGGATTATCAATGCTGCGGAATATTATGCAGGCTCTCAACCAGGCTCTCAACCAGGGACAATTTTTGTCCCCCAGGGGACATTTGGCAATGTCTGGAGATATTTTTGGTGTCACAACCTGGAAGTGGGAGGGATAGGTACTGCTGTGATCTAGTAGGTAGTGCACAGCAAAGCTGTTTAACATCCTACAATGCACAGAGCATCCCTTCCACAGCAAAGAATTATTCAGCCCCAAATATCAATAGTGCTGAGGTGAGACACCATGAGTTAGATCCACCCTCGTCCACATGGAGAGAGTTCCATGATGGTAACTGAGAAAAGCATACACCATTTTAAAAATAATGACAGAATAAAATTATGCACACAAATTTAATAAACAGCATTGTGGTATGATTTGCATGAAATCAGATCTTTCTGTAACTCTCTGCATGAAAATCTTTCATGAAAGAATAGATCACCAAATGTTAATGGGAACAATTGTAGAGTGTCAATGTTCTGGGCGATTTCTACTTTCCTCCTTATATTTCTTGGCATCGTGTGAATATCTTTTAAATGAATGTGTATATATATGTACATATATATGTATATATAAAATCAGGAAAACACAGTAAAGATGTTTTTCATTGTCAAGGAATCAATAGACCATTCACATACATGACCTTCAACAATAGATTTATTGGTCACCCTGCCAAACCTTACTCCTCTGCCATTAACAAAGATAATCGTAATTGATTGGCATCTACATTTTCTCCCTTCCCTTGCCCAACCTTGAAAGGGCCTTCCTGACCAAGGGCCAGAAAAAGAACATGTGTTTCTTAGCAAGAGAAGCTCAGGCAGCTAATCAGCTGAACAGTCGGCACCTGACAGCCCGTCCGTTGGCAATCAATGACCGACCAGCTGACAGGACCACGGTTCCTCTCCCTTCTCCTTGTCAATAAGCTTCCTCTGAGTGCAAAGAGTTTCCAGAGAGAGAACAGAGGCAGAGGACACAGGCCTTACTCTTAATGAGCTTGCACACTATTTAGGAGATGTACAAAACACACAGCAAAACTTGGTAAAGGTGCAGGAGCCAATAACAAATTTCAGGGCTCTCACAACCCAGCTCTGCCCGGCATTAGGTCAACCTCCCTATCTTCATATCATGCCAATAACCACTCTGTGGTCTAAAGAGCAGGGCTTCCTGCCGTGGCAGACATTCCAAAAAGCTGGAGCTCAGTCGGGCTGCATGTGTGTCTGCTGGAGCAGACACAGTACAGGGCCAAAGACTGCTCCCGTGAGCGGCTCTCAGCTTCCCTTGCTTGGGTACCACAGCATCATCACCAGTGACCCCAGTGAAAAGTAGTATTGGCTTCTCTCCTGCACCTCTCATTGCCTTATGCACATGTCTGATTAGTGGGTGCTGAAAATAGATTCAGTCTATCCCTAAAATGAGCGGGTTTGTATAATTATCTGAATGTGTGGAACTGATTTTGTGAGAGCATGAGTATATGCACATACTTTCACCAGCAAGTAGTGATGACTATGCACATAAATAGGCAAGGGTTTCAGGGCACATGAGACAGTGCTTTAGGATCAGGGTAAGAACATATATTTAGCAATGAATATATTATACATACTATTCGACAAGTTAAACTTCAACATTAGCTAGAGGATTTAGCCAATGAGACTAATGATAATGATAAAAATGAGATTCTGAACTGTGCTATGTACTAGGTATTTTGCTAGGCACTTTCTAAGCATGTCTTCAAACCTCACAGAACCCCTGCAGAAAGAGTCACATTATCCTTATTTAATAGATGAGAAAACTGGGGCTCAAAAAAAATTACATATATTGCTCCAGCCCTTTCAGCTATTAAATGTCAAGGCCAAGACTCAAACCCATGTCCACGTAAATCCAGAGTGCTTTCCACTGAATGATGCTTTCTCTGTGTTTACTCCCCATAATCTATGATAGCCCATGTAAAGGGGAGGTCACAAGGTCAATCAGAAGAGCCACAGCTCAAAAGCTGGTGTTTTTAGGAGGTTATGCTTCTCCCAGATACTTGTCTGCCCTTTAAGGACTAGTAGTCAATTAATTATATGTCACTGGTTAAGTAAGATATAAAAGCCAAAGGGAAATATCCAAAGTATAGATATCTGGGAGATCTATGTTAGTGAAACTAGAGAATTTTATGGTTACAACTAGCAGTGTTTCGTTTTTCCTAAAGTAGGACAAAATAGACAGTGACATGGGGGCAAGTGACAAAACCCAAGGGAGATTGTCATCAATTTCATATTTTCAGTTCATGCAGGAATTGTTATTTCTACTGATGGAAGTACAAAGTGGTGCTCATTATGGCTGAGACCTCATGTGAATTTCTGTGATGAGCAGGTTAACATCAAATTAAAATTCCCCAAACAAACACAATGGGCTTGACAGTCTCAGCTGGTTTCTCTTACCAGCTTCTCATTAAACACAGGAATGAGTCTCCCGGGAGCTTCCAGGTCAGGCCTGCTTTCTTGGGTTGTGATTACTGTTTTTGCTAACTTCATAAATAAACAGTGTTTCTCAAGTTTTTGTACTTTTTTAAAACTTATGCCCCATTTGGTGACTATAATATTCTAATGCAGTTTCCCCTCAAAAAAAAAAAAAAATCAGACACTAAATCTTCTTCTTGATAATTTCTATCATTCTAAAGATAAAGTCTGACTTCAGAGTATCTTCAGAGAGCAAGGCTCGTGTGCCTAGCTTATTATCTGCAGGTATACTTAAAAAATAACAGTGTTTTGTTTTGTTTGGCTTTGTCTTAACATTGCGTCATGACAATAATTACACTTCTCAAACTGCACACAACCTGCCTGCCCCTTTCTCAGAAAAAATGCTGATTTTTTCTCCCTCTAGCAGGTCCTGGCACCCTGGTCGAGAATCACTGTTCTAAAGTTTAATAAACTCCAAAACCAGGAAAGAAAACTGTCTAATTTCATCATGATTGGTATATTTTCTCACACTGATGGGAAAAGAAAGTACTTGAGAAGAGAGAGGGCTGATGATGGAAACAGGAGGAGGATATGTGCCTTTCCTTCAGGGGAACAGTCCAGAGCTCCTCTAGAGAAGATGGAAGGCAGGCAGGAGAAGCCTCAGAGCTTGACCCTGTTTAGCAAGGACACTGAGTAGTGTCAGACATGCAAGTGGATTCCACAGACATGCAAAGGCATGTCCGCCAAAAAAGGCAGACATGCAAGTGGATTCCACAGAGTTTTCTCACCTTCACTCCTTCTATGTGCTGAGGAAGAACGCCTACTCCTGAACCCACTTTTCATTTATGAGAAGAGATTTACAAGAGGGATAGAGGAAAGAAAGAGAGAGAAATGATGATGGGAAGGGGGGTGAGGGGAACTTATAGAGGGATAAGGAAGATGAAGGGGGAAAGGAGGAGAATGAATGAGGGGAACAACCATGGAGGCATCCAAGTTCAGACCATAAAGAATAGGAGGGATCATTTCAATGACAATTTCACACTGATAACAATAACTACCACTTATTGGCCTTTTGCTGTGTAAAATGGATGGACAGATGGATGAATATATAAGTATGCATATACATATATATTTAATTCCGTTTACCTTCATTCCAGTTAACTTAGTCCTCCCTATTGCAATCTCCCTTTTACCCTGAGGAATCTGAGGCTCTTGTAGCTAGTGACTTCTCCAAGAGAGCAGAACTACAATTCAAACCCAGCGTGTCTGGGTCCAAATCTCATGCTGTTGATTACTATACCACTTATTTGTAAGAAATGCCAAAGAATGCATATATTTAGTTGCATATTTTCTTATTCAAATTAGTCTTCTTGAGACACGATGCTGTTCCAGTGATGTTTCCTCTGATGAAAATCACTTGGGGACCCACTTTTGAAACTTCCCTCACAGTCTTAAGCACATCCTTTTGATTATCTTCATTGATAACATATCCTCATGCTTTCATAGTGGAGCTTATTTAGAGGACAGTCAAAAGTCACTCAGAACAAAGCTGGTTTAAAACTGGGGGTGACACCTCTAGGTGATACTATTTGAGGTTTAAGGAAAAAGAGTGTGATTATTTTGTGTGTCTTATCTACTGTCTCAGAGAAATTCCCAAAGGAGAGCTGCTAGCAAGATTCTGATCAATGGCCTATCACTGCAATAAATACAGACCTAAGGTAGCCCCTTCAAAATTGAACATTGAACTGGTATATTTGTTAAAAACACCATTCTTGTGACAATAAAATAATACCTTCATCATTCCTTAGAGTACATCAATCTGATCTTGTTTTAACTACTGGTGAATGGAACATTCCATAAAAAAAGAAAAAAAAAAAAAAACGGTAAGGACCTAACCGTCTTTGATGTTAATGCTGTTAAGACATCTTGTGCCCTAACTTCTTGTTGAAAAGTCCAAAGAGAAATGATAATGCCTGTGGGGTATCATTGCCTTTAAACTTTAAACTTTTAATCATGTGAGCCAGACGATGGATAACTAGACATTTGGAATGGGATGGTCTGCCCACCTCCTGCCCTGAGACTAACTACCCTTTGAGCATCTAGCAGGGTTGCCTCTAACACACTTGAAAAATGGCATCATATATGGGCTGAAGTGGTTCCTCTGCTGTTCATGGTCCATGTCTCAGGTGCTCTTCTCTGAGTGGTTACTGTTTTTCTCAAGAGCTGCTAATTTTCATTACAGCGATGGACTGGAGGAGTGCTGAAATGTCATATGAAAAGAAAATTGCTGGGCAGCCCCCTTTTTTTTCCATTAGAATTTCAGCAACACGAGGAAAGCAAGGGCAGACAAGATAATGAAGGGGCTTCACAGGCATTCATTTCACTTTCACTTTCCTTTGAGAAAGTGTTAATAAAATTAGCAGTGTTCCAATAACAGCAGGATTATAAAAGATACATTTATCAACAATGTGCAGTTTTCCTACTGGAATGTATAATACAACTTTTCAAATGCAAATCTCCTATCAATGAACATATAAAGCGGCAAGATAAAGGGGGAAAATGACATTAAGCTAATTCTTACTCATCTCCAAAAACTAAAAGGATTAAAACTTTTAAAGTTAACTGACAAATCTCCCCAATTTGAAACTTTCATTCAGTTTTGCTCTGTCAAGGCTTTAGACAAAGCTCCTTACAAGGAATCATGCTAATTCTTTTGAATTGCAGGGAATGGGTCAAAATCAACACTTTCCCATCACCTACCACACAAAAGCCAAAAATCCTCTTACATGGTCCTCTGAAGTCAGTCAGTCCCTGTCCAACAATCAAAGTCCTCCGTAAGCCAGCTCACTCTGCCCCCAAAGTCATTTCCCCTCCTTGCCCATTGTAAATCCCTGGCTGAAAACTGGTCCCTCGAAGGTCTGTGATGCTATCTGCTCTGAATCTACTTCTCCCAAATCCTCTGAAGCCTTTGCAACTCAGAAGATGCCTTGTCTTTCCATCCTGTTTCTCACCAACCTCTCATCCCTCTCATGTCGCCTGAACCATCAACTCACCAAATCAGAATAAGCCATCTCGAATGGATCACAACTTTTTCAGGAATACCACCTCCCCAGGTGAATGGTGAGCTCCCATAGAGCAGGGACAGTACTAGGCATATACATATGATAAGCATGTGTTGATTACATGATAGATTCTATGGCCCTGCTCCTCCTTCTATGGAGATACAAATAGGTCAAAAGACAGGCAGAGAGAGAGAGAGAGAGAGAGAGAGAAAGAAAGAAAGAAAGAAAGAAAGAAAGAAAGAAAGAGAGAGAGAGAGAGAGAGAGAGAGAGAGAAAGAAAGAAAGAAAGAAAGAAAGAAAGAAAGAAAGAAAGAAAGA